>NW_025960019.1:0-6982 GCF_023159225.1 Perognathus longimembris pacificus | reverse complement strand
CGTCCGGGGCCAGACGGCGGCGTTCCCGGTCCTGCCCCTCCGCGGGTCCCGGGTCACCTCTTTCTCTCCTGAGCCCCTGGGGAGCACTTTAGGAGGGGCCGGGTCGTCACCTGTGGCTGCTCTTTCTGGGGCACTCCGAGGAGAAGAAAAGTTGAGGCCTCGTCCCCAGTCGGGAGCGACCCTCCCAATTGTCTGCCTCTATTCTGTGGACAGGGAACTGATGCGCTCTCTGCCTCCTAGACCCCATCTCCAGGGGCACCCGGCTCCTGGGAGGGAGGGGAGACAGGACCTTCCTCCCACAGCTCCGTTAGACCATCTGCTGAAGGAGGAAACTTCCCAAATACACCACAGTGTTTTGGAGACACATGCCTGTGTTGTTGGGAAACTCAGAACTTGGGCTTCCTGCCCCTGACTGTATGCCAGAGTCACCTTTTCACTCCGGACTTAACTGTGCGGAGGGATCCCCGAGTTTAAGTTTGTCTCTGTGGCTCTGCCGGGCTTAGACAGCTCTCACGTAGCCCGCTCTCCGTGAAAGACACTGTCTTCTAGGAGGGGGCTCAGGCATGGAAGACCTGGGCCTGCAGCTCACATCCTCAGACTTGAGCTTTAGGTGTCTCCCATGGTGCTCTGCATGGCGTGGTGCAAAGTCTCGAAGGAAAAGGTTTCCAGGAAAAGATGGCTTTTCCCCATTGTTGGCTGACTCCTCCTTCTCTATCACAGATTCCACGGCGAAGGCTATCGAGAAGGCTATGAGGAAGGTAGCACTTTGGGCAGAATTGAAGGAAGGCAGTATGGCACCGTTCATGGGGCCAGAGTGGGTTCAGAGGTAAGTGGGAATTCCCATTTAGAAATAGTAGCCAGGCGCAGTGCCTCCCACCTGAAATCCTAGCTACTCAAGGCGGAGATCTGAGGAACACAGTTCAAAGCCAGCCCAGGCAGGAACATCTGCTCCCCAGTGAACCAGCCAAAAGCTAGAAGTAGAGCTGTAGCCCAAGTGATAGAACCCTAGTCTTGAGCACAAAAGCTTAAGGACAATGTCCAGGCCCTGAGCTCAAGCCTTAGTACCGGCACAAAAATCAGTAAATACATAAATTGAATTCTGAGGTGAAATTCCAGCACTCAGGAGGCAGAGGTGGGATGGTTGCAAGGTCAACCTGGGCTGCCTCGTGAGACCCTGTCTCAAAAAGGCAGTGGAGCTCAGTAGTAAGGAGTATGCTAAGGTCCTAGGTGCCATCCCAGCACCTTGAGGGCGGAAAAAAGTCCTTGTCATCTGCAGTTTGTGAATGAGTTTGATGTTCTTTGGGATTGGGCCAGAAAAGCCTTTTAACATGGCAGAGCCTTGACGCTGGGCATCTGCGACTCACACCTGACATCCTGGCTACTCAGGAGGCTGAGATCTGAGAATCACAGTTCAGAGCCAGCCCAGGCGGGAAAGTCCGCGAGACACCAGTCTCCAATTAACCACCAAAAAGTGGCAGTGGAGCTGTGGTTCAAGTGGTAGAGCCGCCTTAAACAGTAAAGCTGAGGGATGGCGCCCTGGACCAAGTAAGACAAAAATAAAAGCATGGCGAAGGCTTGACCTGTAGTTAGTAGACTGGGGGGGGCAGGGGGGCTGGGAGGACCTGAGCCGGGTGTGGGAGTGGAGAGCGGGGCCGTGCAGCCGGAGGTAAGGGGGCCTCTCGGTCACCGAGGCTTCAGTGGGGTCTTGGCGCTGTCCCCGGGGTTTGGCTGGCCCGGTCCTCATGCCAGTGTCCGTGTGGGCAAGAGCGGGGCGTGGCTGTCCTTACGCATTCGACGCTCCACGTGGCAGGTGTAGGTTGTGGGGCACCAAACCCCAGTTCCCACGTCCCCAGGCGGCTGTGGGGAGCAGCAGTTGCAGAGCTCCACCATGGGGTCCGCCCCTGGCCGGTGCACTGGCCGCCAGCGGGCACGGAGCGGCCACCTGCGCCGCGAAGCCCGGGGCACGGCGGAGGGGGCCTCGGCCCGCCGCGCTCCCCCCAGGTCCCGTGGGCTGTCGGAGCCGCATGGTAGGGTATTGGGCTGAAGGCAGCTTTGTGGCCGGGGGCCTCGCAAGGGCGCTGGCCCCGTGATCCAGGCTCGGGGCCCCTTCCAGAGCAGGAGTGCAGAGCTGTGGGCTTGGGAGCGCTGGGTGTTGGCGACAGTGAGCTGGATGCCCTGATTTCCTTGTGCATAATTTCACCTTGCAGATCGGGTGCTACCAAGGCTTTGCTCTGGCATGGAAATGTCTCTTGCACAGTGGTGGTACTGAGAGAGACAGGTGAGGTTGGACTAGTCTCCCTCCCTCCCTCCCTCCCTCTCTTCCCTCCTTCTCTACCCTCTCTCCCTCTCCTCCCTCCCGGGCCCATAGTGTCCTGGGGTCACTGCATGTCCTCCGTGCTAGTAGGAAGTGTGAAAACAGAGACATAAAAAGTGCAGTTGTGGGGGGCTGGTGGATGGCAATGGCCAGTGTTCTTCCTCCCCTCTTGTCTCTGTGGGTTTCCGCCCTTCCAGTAGGTTCTGTGTCTCCACCCACCCCTCCTCGCCTCGACTCCTGTGAGCAGGCCAGAAAGCGTCCTCGCGCGACGGCTCCTCTGGCCCCGGCTCCTCTGGCCCCGGCTCCTCTGGCCCCGGCGTCTGGGGGGCGTCAGCCGCGGGGGGCGGTACGTGGTCCCAGCAGGTGGCCTGTCCTCAGGCCGGAAGGCAGGTTTCCAGGAACAAACGCCCTGCCCGCGGGGGCCAGGGACGGCCTGGGCTGCCCCAGGGAGGGACACAGGGGCAAGGCTGTCCGTGCCACGCGCCCTGTGTCGGAGCCACTTGGAGTCTGTGTGACCCCGGCCTCAGCCGTGTTCAGAGATGAGAACAGTCCAGCTGGGGACCACGCGCCTCTAGGCCTGGCTGCTCTGTGGGCACGCGCTGGTGGCAGCGACCGCCTCTTAGAGTGGCCAGGGGGCACTGGGGGGCTCTGCTGAGTCCTCAGCATCGGGGAGCGACAGGGCAGTGGGGGACCCAGGTGGCAGCGTCCGCCGCCCTGAGCTCCTGTCCATCCACAGCGGGCCCTGGACTCCGTCTCCCTTCCCTGCCCCATGGGGGGTGCCCCCGGGCCAGAGGGGACCCAGCCTGGCCCCGGGCAGGGCTCCCGCCCTTCCCTCAGCAGAGCGGCGGGGGAGGGACGTTCTGGCTGATGGCCTCTTGTGGGTGCCCCCCTAGCTCCCCCCCCCCGCAGAGCCACGGGTGTGTGGAGCTGGAGTGTGTGAGGTGGGGGTGGAGGGGGGAGGCCAGGCTAGGGGATGCTCTGGGGAGGACAGGCTTTGGGCCCCCCAGCGGGGTGGGGGGGGGGCTCCAGCCGCCGTGCCCCTCCTCAGCAGCACACAGGGCTGCAGGCCACGGCTCCGGGGTGGCCCGGGCGCCCTTCCCACCCGCGACAGCTCTGCCTGCTGATCCGCGCTCGCCTCCCCGCCGTGGGCGCAGGCTCCCCCCACCCGCCTCGGAAACCGCCAGCTTCCCTCCGTCTCCCCCAGCTCAACTCCCCAGGGGACGCAGGGCCGCTCGGGAGGTGGTTTACCCCCAAAGCCTGTCCTGGAGCGTGGGGGCTGGGGCGCCCTCCCCCCCCCCCCCCCCGTGCAGGCCCCAGGACAGTGCCGCCCTGTGGGGAGAGGCCAGGCCCCCTGTCGCTGAACCCCGAATGTCGTGAGCACACGTGCTCCCCATCTTGGAACCATGAAGGCAGAGCCTGGCCTGGCGGGGGGGGGGGGGGGCAGGTGTGCGGGGCGGGGCGGTGGGGCCCGGGCCAGGCTGGCCCGCTCAGGGCGTGGGGCTTGGGCTTCTGGCCTGGGCAGGCGGCTGGAGGAGGGAGATGGCTGATGGCTGTCTCTGTGTGCAGCAGGAAGGTGAAGGTGGCGGAGGCTTTGATTGGGATGATCGAGAACTTTCCCTACGAGGACGCCACGTACGATCAGCTGCACCAGGACTTGGACAGCATTCGGGGAAAGTTTAAGCAGGTTTGTGGGCCGCTGCGGGCGCTGAGCCTGTCCTGGGGTCCGCACCGCCACGCTTTGTACGGTGACTGTCAGGCTGTGCCACCCGCCCGCTGTCCCCAAGCAGGACAACGGGGACAGTGTGGACGCGTTGGGTGGGGGACAGAGTGGGGTGGGGTGCGGGGTGGGGACAGTGGGGGTGCGGGGTGGGGACAGTGTGGACGCGTTGGGTGGGGACAGTGTGTGGTGTGGGGTGGAGGGACAGTGTGGGGTGCGGGGTGGGGACAGTGTGGGGTGCAGGATGGGGACAGTGTGGGGTGCAGGATGGGGACTGTGTGGCGGGATGGGGACAGTGTGGGGTGCGGGGTGGGGACAGTGTGGGGTGCGGGGTGGGGGGACAGTGTGTGGACGTGTTGGGTGGGGGACAGTGTGGGGTGCGGGGTGGGGACAGTGGGGGTGCGGGGTGGGGACAGTGTGGACACGTTGGGTGGGGACAGTGTGTGGTGTGGGGTGGAGGGACAGTGTGGGGTGCGGGGTGGGGACAGTGTGGGGTGCAGGATGGGGACAGTGTGGGGTGCAGGATGGGGACTGTGTGGCGGGATGGGGACAGTGTGGGGTGCGGGGTGGGGACAGTGTGGGGTGCGGGGTGGGGACAGTGTGGGGTGCGGGGTGGGGACAGTGTGGGGTGCGGGATTGGGACTGTGTGGCATGCGGGGAGGGGGCAGTGGGGGGTGTATGGTATGGGGGATAGTGGGGGGGTGCTGGGGGGGGACAGTGGGGGGCGTGTGTGAAGCTGGATGGTGGAAGCGAGTTTCACCGCCCTTTGTTTCCAGCTTTGCTCGTTACTCAATGTTCAGCCTGACTTTAAAATCACCGCAGAAGGTTCTGGACTTTCATTTTGAGAATGACAGATGAGCAGAAAAGAAACCTCGAGGGACAGATGTCTGTGTGTGGGGCGCTCGCAGACGTGATTAAAGGCGAACAATGAGGGCGCCCATTGTTTGGGGCGAGGGTCCGGCTTGGCCTCCTTCCCGAGCTTTGTGCCCGGGTCGCCCCGCCTCCTCCCGCCGCCCCCTCCAGGCTGCTGGGGAGCGGCCCGCGTCGGGGCCCGGCCCCGGCGAGGTGGGATGGGGTGAGGTCGGGCCCTGGCGGTCAGGACAGGCGTGGGGTGTCCCGCGTCCGGGGCTCGAGGCGCCCCGTGACCGCGTCCACCCGTGCGCTGGGCCCCGCCGGTGCTCCGGGTTCCCGCTGCGGGGTTGCCCAGCTCCGGGGCGCGGGGAGGGCGTCCCGCAGAGAGCGAGGAGCACAGCCTTCGGGGCATCCGGCAAGCCCCTCACGCCGCCCCGGACTCGGCCCGCGAGCGCGGGTGTCGTGCGGAGCCCCTTGGTGGAGTCGCGCTGAGCAGAGGGCGTCTGCGGGCAGCATCCTGGGCGTCCCCGAGGCCCCACGCCTCCCTGTGCCCACAGCGTCCCGGGAGAGCCTGCCGCTGGGCCGTGCGGCGGCGTGGCGAGGCCCCTGCGGGAGGAGGGGGGCCCCCCTCCCCTCCCCGGCCCACCTTGCCAGCCAGGGGCGCGCGGGGTGCCGGCCACTGCCGCGCCGTCCCCAGAGCTGCTCCCCGGAGGCCCGGCCCGGGCTCTGGGCGCCCGTCGGGGCCTGGGCTGTCGCTCGGGGCCTGGGCTGTCGCTCCGGGCACTCCGTGTGCTGTCACCGGCTTGCGTGGTGGGGTATTTTCCTAATTGGAGAAAAATAAAGCAATAGACTTCAGAGCGCGTCTGTCTGTGGCCTCTGTGACCCTGCGGCCTCTGCCCCGCGTCGGTGCACGGGAGGCCCACGCGGAGCCGCCCCGGCCCACGGCGCATCCGCCCCTGGCACCCATCGCGGGGAAACCAAGGCCAGAGCGAGCAAGCGGGTGCTGAGCAGGCGCCAGGCCCGCGGAGGCCCCGCGTGCACCCCGGTACCCGCAGACACAACCTCAGGCCCGCGGAGGCCCCGCGTGCACCCCGGTACCCGCAGACAGCTCGGGTGTGCACCCCTGTGGAGGGGAGGCCCCCCTAAATGACCAGTGCAAAACGGCTGGGGACGTGGCAACGCCCAGCCAGCGAGGCCCCGCGTCCAGGGCCGTGACTCAGTAGGTCCCGATTTGATCCTCAGCGTGGTCAGTGCAAGTAGAGCACACGTGTCATACACATGTTCGTGTACACAGTCATGTACTGACACATGGTACGTAAGCTCCTATGAAGCACAGCTGCGCGTGTGCACACGCGTACGTATGGACACACACACACATGTCTCAGGAGTGGTGCTTGAACTCGAGGCCTGGGCACGGCCCCTTCGCTTTCTCTGCTCACGGCTTGAGCCACGGCTCAGCTCGGCTCTCTGCAGGTTTATTGGAGAGAAGAGTCTTGAGTTTGGCTGCCTGGGCTGGCTTCAAACCTTGATCCTCAGCTCTCAGTCTCCAGAGACACACTTACATTAATAGACGTAATAAGATACTCGGAGGCTCGCCTTCCGATTGCACTTCCAGTGTACTATCATGTTGTTTTGGTCAATTATGGGGCTTGAACTCAGATCCTGCGTTCTTTCTGTTCCTGAGCTCTTGCCGCTTGGAGCCGCAGCAGCACTTGTGACTTTCTGGTGGTTAACTAGCGATGAGAGGCTCTCGGGGACTTTTGTGCCCCGGCTGGGATTACAGGCACAGGCCGCCTGTGACCAGCTCGAGTTCTTCATGTCAGGGTACTCTTTCTGCTGCTTTGCTTTTTGCCACTTTTTTTGATAGTACTGGGGTTTGAACCCAGGGCCTTGAGGTTGCCAGGCAAAGGGCTCTACCCCTTGAGGCAAGCCCCCAGACCTCCTCGCTTTAAAATAGTGACCCCAAGAGGAGGGTGGGCCCCTGCCTGTCAGGACAGCCTGGCGGCCCTGGCCAGCCCCCTGCCAGCTGCCCAGCCACTCTGTCACACGAGCCAGAGGGCAGAGAGGACCTGCGTCCTTGCGTCACCCCCCCCCCCCCC
>NW_025960018.1:0-7077 GCF_023159225.1 Perognathus longimembris pacificus | reverse complement strand
AGTGAACTGACATGCAGCACAGCAGTCCCACTGCTGAGGGCTCTTCCTTCCTCCCAAGCTCAACACCAGTCTTCCTAAGAAGCCCTCTTGACTTCCTTTACCTGGAGTTTCCCTGGAACATCTGTCTTTGATCTAGACCAAAATAATTTGCATAATTAGTATGTTACTTGCAAAGTTTTCCAGAGCATGTCTATTATTTTCTCCATCCTATTCAAGGTCTGCAGCTGTCAGATGGCAGTGGGGCAACATATGACTTACCCTATCCCATAGCACTACTGTAAGGAAGGACTATGTGGGAAGATATACACAGGCCTCCTCTTAGGCCCGAGGAACCAGGCAAACAATGAGTAGCATCCTCACTGCGATTACTGGGAAGCTTCAGGCTTGCCCAATTCCTACATTCTGGGCACACAGCTCTGCTGCCACCACCTTGGCCATGAGCCTTCTCTCACCGCCTGTGTTGGTGATGGTGACAGGCACACCCTGGACTTGGACACCATTGATGTTGATGGTCTGCATGGCCTGGGCAGCTGCCGCCAGCTGTGCGGCATTCAGGCTGATGATGCTTCCAGCAGGTGCAATCTTTGGCAGGGGACGCTCTTTTCGGAGAATTGCAGCAGAATGCTTTTTGCTGGTCCCACTCAGATGGTGAGCTCGGGGTGCAGGGCTGCTACAGGTCGTGGTTGAGGTGGCTGCAGCTGTTGCTGGGGGGCTGTCCTGGACAAGGACAGTCTGCACCTCCCCAGAAGGTGTTCGGATATAGACCTGAGAGGGCCAAAAAGAAGTTGAGTGTCCTAGAGAGTGCCCCTGAATAAGGAGAACTAGGCGTCTGTCAGCCCCAATTCCTTCAGCGTGCCCAAGTCTACATTAACACACTGCTAATGTTCATCAAGAGCCGATGGCCTCCTTGTACTAAGCTGGCTATGGAACTGAAATTTTTATTTACTTAATATAGAAAAATACACTTGCCAGGGCTGGGCCTAATGGTAGGCCTGGGTTCGATTCCTCAGCACCACATAAACAGAAAGAGCCAGAAGTGGGCACTGTGGTTCAAGTGGTAGAGTACTAGCGTTGAGTAAAAAGAAGCCGGGGAGTTCAAGCTCCAGGATTGGCAAAAAGAAAAAGAAAAATATATATAATTGCCAAATCCCAGAACTGGAGAATTAGATGGTAATACACCATGAATGATCATCAAATAAAAATGGATCCTAAGAGCCACAGGTTAATAGAAACAATGTTTTTCCAAATACAATGGCAAGGGCTGGGGATATAGCCTAGTGGCAAGAGTGCCTGCCTCAGATACACGAGGCCCTAGGTTCGATTCCCCAGCACCACATATACAGAAAACGGCCAGAAGCGGCGCTGTGGCTCAAGTGGCAGAGTGCTAGCCTTGAGCGGGAAGAAGCCAGGGACAGTGCTCAGGCCCTGAGTTCAAGGCCCAGGACTGGCAAAAAAAAAAAAAAAATCCAAATACAATGGCAAAAAAGGAAAAGTATTGTTGTTAATGAGATAGGAAACAGGTATTCACTTACACATTAGGAATGGGCTAGCTTTGCTGCAGGAAAATTTGGGTATGGATCAAAAACCTTAAGCACCTGCTGTAAGAACCTGAGGGGGCAATGCTGAGAGTATAGTTCAGTGGTAGAGTTCTTGTCTAGCATAGGCACATCTCTGGGCTTAATCTGCAGCACCTCCAAAAAGCTTATGTGAAATAAGTAAGGCCTTTGGGTGGGAGGCCGTTGTGAGGAGGACAGCAGCAGCAAAGTGGTAGAGGAGGCTGAAGAGGGTGTGCCCATGGGACTGGTTACATTGGGAGAGACTGATCCAGGAAAACCAATGAAGAATAATGGGAGGTCTCCTGACAGAGAAGGGAGTTACAAATACAGGAAGGGAGAAAGGTAGAATGAACCCTGTGGTGTCTGGTAGAATAAGAGACACTGGTGGAAAACTCAGGGATTTCAACACACAGAAATATAGGTAAAAATGTGTACCTGTGTGTATCTGTGTATGATCTGTGTCTATTTGTACTTCTAGGGCCTTAGCATCTAAATCTCATGTTCTACTAATGGGAACTAGGACTCCTTGGGGACAGAGCTGATTTTCAGGGTTAGGGCAGGGAAAATGGAAGTGCTTGGAACAACTGCTGTATTGGGAAGTAAGGAAATGCTCACAGCATGGTAAAACTGCAAAAAGAACAGAAACTGGCTTTAAGGGGCTTATATGAACATCAAAATAATTATATTAGGGGCTGGGGATATGGCCTAGTGGCAAGAGTGCTTGCCTCGTATACGTGAGGCCCTGGGTTCAACTCCCCAGCACCACATATACAGAAAATGGCCAGAAGTGGCACTGTGGCTCAAGTGGCAGAAGGCTAGCCTTGAGCAAATTCAAGAAGCCACGGACAGTGCTCAGGCCCTGAGTCCAAGCCCCAGGACTGGCCAAAAAAAAAAAAAAAAAAAAATTATATTAGCCCACACAATCCCTGAGTCTACACTGAAAATTAAATGAATGAGAAGGAGAATGATACAATTTTAAAACTCCTATCGTAACCTCCAATAGGAGGAACCAGGACTCCAAAGAGAAATGGTTGGTTTAAGGCTGGGAAGATACAAGTAATGAAATTCCAACACATGCTTCAACATGGATGAACCATTAAAACATGCTAAAGAAACTAGTCACAAGATCACCTATGGGGATGGGTGTGGCTCAAGTGGTGAACTGCCTGTCTAGCCAGCATGGGGCCCTGAGTCTAAAACTAGTATTGCCAAAAATAATAAGACCATCCACCATATGAATGCATTTATACACAATGTCAGAGTTAGGTAACAGAGAAGCAGAAATAGACTCGTCAGAGGCTGAGGAGAGAGAAGTGGAGAGAAATGGGTAAATTAGACAGTGTGGCACAACTATACTACATAATACTCTACTGTAAATAGACTCAAAATCACTAAAATGTATGCTTTAATAGGGCAACTTTTATGGCATTTAATACCTCGATTGAGCTGAATGAAGATTAAAAAAAAGGACAGGCTTATGTTAAAGGGATATAAGAGCTAATCTGAAGGAGTTTCAAATGGCCAAAGTCAGAATAACAAAATGTTGACTTATAACCCAAAGTATGAAATAATTAGACATTATAGTACATATAAATGTGAATAAATGAGAAAGTGGCAAATTTTCCTTCAGAGGAATTCCAAATAATATGCATAGATAAACCTCTTCTGAAATGTAGAGTCTAATTCCCACTCCACTCCCTAGGGTGCAAGACTTAGTTTTACTTCCAAAGAACAGAGAAGACAGGAAAAATCTCAACTTGCAATGAAGACACCTGGCAAACAATTACCAGGTAATAAGTGCTAACACTGCCAGGGGTGTTCCGTTTTTCTGATAAGAATGTGTGGGAGCCAGACGTTGGTGGCTCATGCCTATAATCCTAGTTACTCTGGAGGCTGAGATCTGAGGATCGAGGTTCAAAGCCAGGCCAGGCAGTAAAAGTCCATGAGGCCCAGATAACCACCAGAAAACTGAAAATGGCGCTATGGCTCAAGTGGCAGAGTATGCTAGCCTTGAGCTGAAGAGCTCAGGGACAGTGATCAGGCTGAGTTCAAGCCACATGACCGACCAAAAAGAACAATGTGAGGGACATTTTTGCCTCTGTTACTCTTTACAAAAACCTCTAACTTTATAGTCCTCTAACTTTTATATACCTCTAACTTTTAGTAACCACCAAGGAATCTAGGAAAGATAGGACCGACTGATAACATTTTTATGAAATGGGACAGAAATTCCCACTAAGAAATATAGCCCCCTCAGGACAGACTACCTACAGGCATGGAGGACTTCTTTATTCTACCCAGTGATAAGATAATTTCTTGGAACTCCTCCCAAATAAGGACTGAAATACTGGTCAACCTGGCCATACATGGACCAGGGCTGTTTTAACTGCGTGTCTCCTCACCCCTGCCCCAGATTCTCCCTATTTAACCTAAAGCTCATTTCTATTCCCTCAAGACTGCTTGAAGTTGCTGCCAGAGGGCAGATCTGACATGTGGAATTCCTGGAGTTAGGGCCTGGGGTCTACAACGCTGCTTTTTACTATGTAGGTAAAATGTACTTGGGGTGGGGGTAAGTGAAGCATTCGAGGTGAAAGGGGAATCATAGTAGCAAATTTTGCTTGAATGATTCAGGGGAAAAGTTGTGAACTCTTTTTTATGACTTTAATGAGGGTTATTTATTTATTTATTGGTAGAACTGGCATTTAAACTCAGAGCTTTGTACTCTACCACTTCAGCTATGCCCCCAGCCTTGGGGTTGTTGTTGTTGTTGTTGTTATTGTTATTATTATTATTGTGGGTCCTGGGACTTGAACTCAGGGCCTGGGCTCTGTCCCTAAGCCTCTCTGCTCAAGGCTAGTGCTCTATCATTTGAGCCACAGCACTATTTCCAGCTTTTTCTGTTTATGTGGTACTGAGAAATTGAACTCAGGGCTTCATGCATGCTAGGTGAGCACTCTATCACTAAGCTACATTCCCAGCCCTTTAGGGTTATTTTTAATTCCTGAATTATTGAGGACTGTCTCTCAATTAAAAACCAACAAACAGGGGCTGGGGATATGGCCTAGTGGCAAGAGTGCTTGCCTCGTATACATGAGGCCCTGGGTTCAATTCCCCAGCACCACATATATAGAAAACGGCCAGAAGTGGCACTGTGGCTCAAGTGGCAGAGTGCTAGCCTTGAGCAAAAAAAAGCCAGGGACAGTGCTCAGGCCCTGAGTCCAAGGCCCAGGACTGGCCAAAAAAAAAAAACAAAAACCAACAAACAAGCCAGGTGCTGGTGGCTCAAACCTATAATCCTAGCTACTCAGGCAGGAGGCTGCATCTGAGGATCACAGTTTGAAGCCAGCCTGGGCTTTCAGGAAAGTCCATGAAACTTTTTTGGGGGGGTGCCAATCCTGGGGCTGAACTCAGGGCCTGAGCACTGTCCCTGGCTTCTTTTTGCTCAAGGCTAGCACTCTGCCACTTGAGCCACAGCACCACTTCTGGCCTTTTCTATATATGTGGTGCGGAGGAATTGAACCTAGGGCTTCATGTATACAAGGCACTCTTGGCACTAGGCCATATTCCCAGCCCCATGAGACTCTTATCTCCAATAAACTACTTAGAAAAAGCTGGAAGTGGTATCGTGGCTCAAGTGGTAGGGTACAAGCCTTGAGAAAAAGAATCTCAGGGACAGTGCTCAGACAATTGAGTTCAAGTCCCAGGACCTGCATAGAAAAATAACAAACCTCATGTCACCCTTAATAAACACAAAAATCTCATTCTCAATTTACTGATATGTACCCCTTAACCAAGTTATTGTTATTTTTATATCCATGGAGGAGGGTATTGTTTTTGAGATAGGGTTACCCTATAGAATAGGCCTTGAACTCATAATCCTGCCTTGCCTCTGGAGAGCTAAGAATATACCATACCCTGCTTAACAACCCTTTTTCTTTTTAAAGGCTAGATAATAAATATTTTAGGTTTTGTAGGACATACTTTTCAACTTGGCTAGTAACTCGTATACATGAAGTCCTGGGTTCGATTCCCCAGCACCACATATATATATATAGAAAATGGCCAGAAGTGGCGCTGTGGCTCAAGTGGCAGAGTGCTAGCCTTGAGCAAAAAGAAGCCAGGGACAGTGCTCAGGCCCCAAGTTTAAGGCCCAGGACTGGCCAAAAAAAAAAGGCGGGGGGGGGCGGGAATATGGCCTAGTGGCAAGAGTGCTTGCTGCGTAACTCCGCTATTATAGTACAATGACTATCAGTAGTCTAATAAAACTATTTTTTTTTAATGTGGAGACCAGATTTAATCTGAAGGCTAAAGTCTACCAAACTCTGATACAAATACTATTTTTTAATGTGCATATATTTTACCAACTTTTAAGAATTTATTTAACTACAAAACTGGAAATAGTTTTTATATATTTAACAGGCATTAGTTGTATAACTCAAACTTTCAATCTACTGGAATAAATAAACACTAGGTAATCATTTAAAAATGGTATAGCTAAGGCTGGGGATATAGCCTAGTGGCAAGAGTGCCTGCCTCAGATACACGAGGCCCTAGGTTCGATTCCCCAGCACCACATATACAGAAAACGGCCAGAAGCGGCGCTGTGGCTCAAGTGGCAGAGTGCTAGCCTTGAGCGGGAAGAAGCCAGGGACAGTGCTCAGGCCCTGAGTCCAAGCCCCAGGACTGGCCAAAAAAAAAAAAAATAAATAAATAAATAAAATAATAAAAATGGTATAGCTAAATCTTTATGTATCTGTATTATTATTTCCTCAGGAATGCCTAGTGTAAGTCTTGCCTCCATCAACTCAAGATGTAGAACTTCACAGAAAGGAAAGCAATACTGCTGGGGTCTGCACACCTAAACAGGTATTACTCAGTATCTCAGTGATAATGGGACCTCATATAATGTATTAAATAATTTGTAAAAACAAATCAAAGCCAGCTGGGCACCAATGGCTCATACCTGTAACTCTGGCTACTCAGGAGGCTGAGATCTGAGGATCAAGGTTTAAAGCCAGCCTGGGCAAGAAAGTCTATCCAGACTTTAATCTCCAAATAACCACCAAAAAGTCAGAAGTAGAGCTGTGACTCAAGTGTTAGAGAGCAAAAAGAGCTCAAGGACAATGCCCATGCCCAGGACACAAGCCCCAGGGCTGGCATCACAAAATAAAAGCTGGTCACTGGTGGCTTACACCTTTAAGCCTAGGCTTAGATCTGTGATGGCATGTCTGAAGGATCACAGTCTGAGGCTGACTAAAGTAGTAGAGCATCAGCTACGAACAAGACCCGAGTTCAAGCTCTAATACCAGCAAAACACACACACACACACACACACACACACACACACAATCACCTGGCAATATGTAGTATGCCAGAGGGTGGCAGCACTCTAGTGTAGGCCTCTAACTTCCTCTTGTGTGACCTCTATGTCCCCAGCCTAATGTCAAGGCCATTTCTCCACTCTAGAGCTCACACACAACTTCTGTTAAATACTCCTTTCTTTATAGATAACCTAACTACA
>NW_025960017.1:0-7101 GCF_023159225.1 Perognathus longimembris pacificus | reverse complement strand
AGCTGCTGCTGCAAAGGAAGCAAGTGACTACTGAAAAGCAAAAACAACGTGATTTCTTCCTCTTTATTAGCATAAGCTGTTTTTTCTTAAATGTAGTTTCAACTTCTTTGCTAGAGAGCAAACAGCTGGTGAGGGAACTAGAAAAGAGATTTAAAGAAAGCTGTGATTTTTGCAGTTCTTCTAACAAATGTGTGATACGGCCAATCTGGAAGCACAGAAAAAGGACTGAAAAATGAATTAAAAGCAACTTTTCATGAACAAGTTCTTCCCTTCAGTAACATGGCCAGAAACCTTTCTGAAACAAAGTCCATGTGGCAATAGTGAACATAGCTTAGATTTATTATGTAGGTGTTTTATCAATACAATTAATTCTCACAGCAATCAGAGGACAATAGATATATGACTGACAGATACGGGAACCAAGTCAATGATAAGTCAAGAAACTGACATACGAGCTCAGAGCCAATCAAATGGCAGAGTAATCAATGCAGTATTATTGACTGTATGTGACTTTAAGTTGCTAAAGGTAGACCTAAAAGGCAGTGCTGTTCACCTTGCATATAAATATATATGTATATATTATGTATATTCAATTAAACTTCAGTAAGCAAAAGAATTGAAATTCTAACTTTGACAAAGCAAGAATTGACAACACAAGTAGTCAGAGTGAGAGTGATTTTAAATCAGTGTAATTCAATATTAGGCAATATGTAGAAACATATATTCAAATTCTTGTGTGCTCTGCTTCATATTAAAATATTTCCAAGAAATTTAGGGATGCTTTCCAGTCTGTGATACAAAAATAACATAAACTTGAGCACTTTCTCCTAAATTTAATTAACTTAAAGTTGCATTTTTCTCTCTGTCCTTTTCTACTATCATTGGGTCTCCAAAGTGAGAGCAATGTTAGGAATCACTAAATCCCTAAATCCTTGACTACTGTTTCTTGTTTGTTTGTTTGTTGCTTGCTTGCTTGTGCTGGTCTGGAGCTTAAACTCAGGGCCAAGGAGCTGTACCTTCACTTTTTTGCTCAAGGTTGGCACTCTACCACTTGAGCCACAGTTTCACTTTTGGTATTTTGCCAAATCTTAGAAATGAGATTCTTACAGATTTTGCTGCTCAGGCTGACTTCAAACCTCTATCCTCAGATCTCAGCCTCCTGAGTAGCTAGGATGGCAGGTATGTGCCAATGGCACTCAATTCTTGAGCACATTTTTGGTCATGTTCGTTTTGTTTTAGACTGCACCTTAATGTGGCAATATTTTGAAGCCTCATAGCTCAGCAGACATTCTAGAATATGAAATGCTCCTTCTTAACAGTGAGGTTCGGTTCCTCACCCATTTGATGAACATGGCTACACCTCTTCTAATACTAGGCAAGAGGCACACCAGATGTCCCTTTAACCCTTTACTCCAGACTTCATATTGACATTTTCCTTTGAAATTTTCCTTCTAAAAAGGTGAGAAGCATACAAAAAAAGCTTTTTTTCTTGAAAAAAGGCATTTCATCTTTCTTTTCCTTGGACTCTCCCTTAAACTGAAAATAACTACGAGATCTGAAAACACTGAGCTGCAGACAGTAGAATATCACTGTGCCAGCCCATATTTCTAAACACACAGAAGGAGAACAACACATGAGGCAGTCATCCACAGAAAAAACCCCAATGAGGAAATCCACCTAAAGAGCTTTTGCCACTTGGAGGACAAAATTTAAACTATTCTGCACAGCAAGTCGATCTGACCCTGTGCTTCATGATTATTCCTTCTCAAGAGGAAAGCCAGGGCTGGGAAAGAGTGCTTGCCTAGCATGCCTTAATCCCTAGGTTTGATTCCTAAGCACCACATACACAGAGAAAGCGGGAAGTGGTGCTGTGGCTCAAGAGGTAGAGTGCTAGCCTTGATCAAAAGAAAGCCAGGGCCAGTGCTCAGGCCCTGAGTCCCAAGATCCAGGAGTGGCCAAAAAAAAAAAAAAAAAGGAAAGCCTAGATTGTGCTGTTGGTAACCTACAATCTCAGTTTACAAAGAAAAAAATATGGTGTGTTTTTCCCTCCCACTAATAGTCAAACATTAGTCAGACACATTCTAGTGAAGAGAGGAAAGCAAAGTGGCCAAGCCTAGACTGATTCTCATGTCTCCTGTCCTCATTCCAAGAGTCAAAATAAGTTACTACTTACTGAGTGCAAGGGACAAGAAGTCCATTCCTTCTGCTAGAATGGGTAATATCTATTTATGCCCATGGAAGCATGATTTGCTTTCAGAGAAGGGCAGTGAATGTTTTGAACAAAAATGCAGTATGCCCCCATATGTGTGCTTTGCCTAGTAGTTTCTATGGTGCATACAAATTACCACACGTTTATTCTGTGCTACTTTTGGGGAGTCAAGGGTCTGGACACAGCTTACCTGGCATCTCTACTTTAGGGTCTTATTGTTGGCCACAAAAGTTCCAGCTAAAGCTTTTATATCCAGAACCTCTTGGGTCCTAGCTAAGCTCCCATGGCTGGTGGTACAATTCAATTCCTTGCAGCAGATTTCCAGACAGCTTTAGTTCTTCAGTTTCTCCCCAAGTGAACTTCTCCACTGTGGGCAGCCCACAGTGTGTCACCTATTTATCAAGAGATTCTCAAGAGCTAGTCTGCTAGAATGGCAGCCTTATATAATACAGAATTATCATAAGAGCAACATCGCATCATCTGTGCCACAGGCCATTATTAGAATCATAGGAACAATCCCATTTAGATAGAGGAGAGGAAATTCTGCAATGGTGTGAATGTTTGGAGATAGAAGATGATGATGACTGGGCCACCTGAAAGCCTGGTTTTCACAGGTGGTAGGGAAAGAAATGAGTGGAGAATCTTCAAACTTCCCTTCAAGATTAAAATATGTCACTAACATATACTTTGCAAACATATTGCAGTACTTGACAGATGCGTACATTAAATCCCCTGCCCAGGTGGTACTCTATGAAAATGCTGAGAGTATGGCATTGATTTTCTTTTAATCCCATCATATTAACCCTACCCATTATCCCATTCCTCATTTACAGGGAAACTAATTAAGGTAAGAATACATTTGGTTGGACTGGAGAAGCATTTCCTGGCAGAACACTTACATAACATGTGCAATACCCTGGTACCCTAAGTTGCATTCCCACCTTTGTCTCTCCTCAAAACAACAATGACAAAGAAAAATACTTAGCCAAGAGGTTGACCAAAAAGATCTTTACTTTTGTTTATCTTGGTTCCTTGAATAGGATTGTATTTCTTTTAACATGTACTAACCCTAATCATATTGAAAGGCCTATTTCATCTGTTCTTTGTGAACTATCAGCATATCCATGTTAGTCACAGACATAGTGTGTCACCAAAAAAGCTAATAAAGAGAACCTATGCAAAGCATCTCACATTTCTTCCAAAGAAAGAGAGAATGCCAGGCCCTAGGTTTCCACATTTAGTGTATATTATGTGTTTATGAGCAAAGCAGCTCAAATGAAAAGCACTGCCAAAGAACAGACTGAATGAAAATGTTTGCTTACCAAAAAGATACTTCTAAATGTTAATTATGACCAATTTGGGTTTTTTTCCCATAAGACTAAAATAATGTTGCAAAAGTCTTTAAGATGTGAGCTGGAAAAATAAATCTGGCTGTTTGTAGCAGTTTATGGTATATGTATTATGAGGAATATTTTGACTTAAGGAGTAAAAGCAATTTTGAAGGGAACAAACAAACATTTTGCAGAGCAAGGGCTGTGTCCTGATCAAGTACCTGTGAGAGGGAGGTATAAGGTATCTTCATCTCTGTAATCATGAAAGCACTCTGGTCTTTTAACACTCTTTTATACTGGAATAATACTATCTACATACAGCTGCTAAATGTCATTGGCAATACCAATGACAGTATAATTTCTAGTCCTAAAATTTGTGCTGTCATCAATGGTACTGGAAGGCAACATGATAACCCAAATGAAAATAGAAAGGAATTGTATGGATTTAGAAGCAGGTCAGAAGTTACTCAGCCTGACTGATGTCTAAAAACCTGCTAAGTCAAACACAAAGACATGACTTTTTAATCTAATATACTGTCACTGATTAAAGAATTTGAAAGTATTCTGTTTGTGGGACATAGTATAAAGAAACAGACCTTCTCATATTTTGACAAAGAGTGCAGAAAATGGGACAATAAATTGGAAGAACATTTTAAAATATGCACTCAAGAATATTAAAACAGAGAGTTGGGTGATGTTTGGTCACACCTCTAATTCTAGCTATTCAAATGGGTGAGATCCAGAAGGTCAAAGTTCAAAAAGATCCTGGGTAGAAAAGATTACTAGATTCCATTTCCAAAATGACTAGAAGCAGGGCTGGAGGTATGGCTTATGTGGTAGAGCACCATCCAACAAATACCGAGTCCTGAGTTCAAACCCAATACAGAAAATAAATAAATACACAGCATGAATATTGTTATGAAGAATGACTACAAATTTTAGTGTGCAAGATCAGCAAATTCTAAGGGTCTACTGTAAAAGCTAGTACCTGTAGTTGCTACTATAATACTGCACATTTTTAACTGTAATGACAAGTTTTATATTAAGTATTATTAATACACACAACTCAATAAAAAACACAAGGGAATTTACGGAGGATTTAGAACCATTTAGTACTTGGTGTAAAGGGTCTTACGGATGTATAAATCATCAAAATGTAAAGATTAAATATGTGAATTTTTGTATATAAGATATTAAAACTAGGCAAATACAAATATAGAAATAGTAGAACTTCTCCCTAAGTTTATAGTCACATATTAGTGTAAGCACATTTTCTCAAGGCAACTCTTGTAAAACATTCTATAGACACTATACCTATTATATACAGTATGTATAATATAAAATGTAAGGAGCATAAACAGATATGTACACGAGATATTCTTACTCATAGAATTATAGAACACACACACATATATATGTGTATATACATATGTGCATATATATATTTGCATATACATTTTCCTTTTTTCTGAAGTAATAAACAAGAATATTTTTGTTGGTTGCAGGGCTTGAACTCAGAGCCTGGGTACTGTCCCTGAGCTTTTTCACTCAAGACTAGCACTCTACCACTTTAAGCCTAAGTGCTACTTCCGGTTTTCTGGTGATTAATTGTATATAAGAAGCCCAAGGACTTTTCTGCATGGGCTGGCTTTGAAAAATGATCATGCATCAGAGCCTCCTAAGTAGTTAGGATTACAGGTATAAGCTACCAGTGCCCAGGAACAAGAATCTTTTGGTATAGTTATGTCTAGAAAAATGAGATAGAGTATAGATATATACTTTACTAGTTCTCTTACAGCCATTAGTACTATTTGAAATTTTTACCATTCCACATTGTCATTAGAAAATAAATAAATAAGAAGATGGAACTGACTTAATCAGAATGAATCATATATACTGAAAGTCACACTTTAATTATAACTACAGAATTAACTGAAAGTTACTTGAATTTTCAGAATGCTAGCACCAAAAATGGGCCAAAACTCAACCCAATTGTTAAACCCACCTGCGTTTTAATTATGCACTTACTTTCTTAAATCAGATTCAGACTACCCCCTGGTGGTTGTCTAGAAGAGGCCCATTCTAAATCACTAGACCTTGATTAGGCAAATCAAACTTGTTTGATTATGAAGATGACTTTGCCAGAAATGAAACATCTTCTAGTTCACCATCCGGCCAAGCCCAAAAATATCTAGCATGGCAGTAACAGCAGAGGCTAACAGAGAAGACAGTAAATGAGAGGGAAATTTTATATATACTTGTGTATGTGTTGTTTAATTACCTACCCCTCACCCACTGGTCCTGGGGCTTGAACTCAGGGCCTAGGAGCTGTCCCTGAGCTGCTTCAGCTCAAGGCTACCACTCTGCTACTTGAGCCACAGTGCCACTTCCTGCTTTTTCTGAGTAATCTATTGGAGATGGGAATATCATGAACTTTCCTACCTGGACTGGCTTCAAACTGCCATCCTCAGATCTCAGACTCCTGAGTAGATAAGATTATAGGCATGAGACACTGGCACTGCTATTAAATTTTGATTTTGAGACATCATAGTCTCACTAGGTAGATCAGGCTGGCCTTGTCTCTATGTCCCCACTGCTGTGATTACAGACATGTGCCACCAGCAATGCTTTATGTTCTTGATTAAAAACATATGTTTTAAATATTTTTTCTTCCCCTTTCTATGGCAAAATTTTCATTCTCCTTGGAGGTATATCATCCAGCCTGTTTACTGCAGCTGATTTATTGACCCTACCAACTGTAAACAAACTACCCTCAATCAATTTTAGTGTCTGTCCAACCAATTACCAGTGGCCGGATACTGAAAACCTTTTCCTCTTTTCCCACAGTCCTTTCCATCTTCTCAGCATCATGAACTGACCCTTGCTAGGCGTTGAAACAAATGCAACTGATGGATGTTTACAAAGTATCAAGGTCACCAGGCATGACAAGTTTTATTAAGATTTGCAACACTCCATAAAATCTGAACTTGATCCTTCTCTAGTATCATTCCTTCACTCTCCCCTACCCCCCACGTCAAAGCCACACTTACCTTTGTAGTACCACACACCAAACGCCTGCCTCAGAACAAGGCACTTGTTTTCTTTGCCTACAATATTCTTTCCAATGTCTTTATTTCAGGCTCCCTTTTTTCTTTTTCTTTTTTAAATTAAACTTTTTTCTTTATTGTCAAAATGTGGTACCGAGGGATTACAGATTCATATGTAAGGCAGTGAGTACATTTCTTATTCAACTTGCTACCTCCTCCCTCATTTTCCCCCACCTCCCCGCTTCCCCTTTCCCTCTCCCCCAAAGAGTTGTGCAGTTGATTTATACCAAATGCTTTTGTAAGTATTGCTTTTGGAATGGTTTGTCTTTTTGTCCTTTGTCTCTCAATTTTGACATTCCCTTTCCCTTCCCCAGTTCTAATACCTCTTTTCTTATAAGTCTGGCTCACATATTATCTTCCTATCACTATGTTGGTTTTAAAACTCTCATCTTCTCCCTCAACACAGCTAGGTCAGGGGTCCACAAGGACCCCTGATCATCAGCAGTCTCATCAG
>NW_025960016.1:0-7253 GCF_023159225.1 Perognathus longimembris pacificus | reverse complement strand
CGCTCCATTGCAGGCAAGTCCTCATCAGAACTCTCTGGAAAGAATCAAAGGAGCCGGGGGAGGAGCAGCACAGCCCACAGAGAGGGGCGGGGGGGGGCTGGCTAGGAAGGCGGGGGTCCCCTTTCCCACGGCCCCCCCTTTCTGTGCACAGGGCAACAGAGTCCCCAAAGACGGAGACATGCTGAGACGGCAGGAGACGTCCGCGTGACCCCTAGCCCTCCCCCCACCCCCCTCCCGCTGGCCGGCAGAGGCAGACAGGGGGAGGGCGGGCGGGAGGGGGGGCTGCTCAGCCCCCTCTGCCCGCCGTGGCCGGCCCGCCGCCCAGCAGGCGCGTTCTGGGAAGGGCGCCCGGGGCCTCGAGGCTGGCTGGGCAGGGTGAGTCAGCTCTGAGTCAGGCGGGGAGCAGGCCCCCCGCCCTTCCCACCCGCAGCCTGGCCGGGAGGCCGACGGCGCCCCCCCCCCCCACCGTCCTGGGGCCCCAGCCGCGAGGCCACTGCTGGCTTTTGAATTCTTTTTTTTTTTATTTTTCCAAAATAAAGGAAACCCAAATCTCCAGGCCCCGGAGGACCCGGAGGCTGCGGGGGGGGGGGGGGGGGGCGGAGGGGGGCCGGGCGCAGATGAAAGCCAGCCCGGCCAGGTGTCTGCACCCCACGCTCCGGGCAGAGGGCAGAGGGCGAGGCCGGGGCACGGGGAGAGCCGCCCGGGACCTGCCCGCCTGGCCCGGCTTCCCGACGCTCCCGCGGCGGCCGGCCGAGTGCTGGCTCTGGGTGTTCCCCACCCCAAGGCCCGGGGTGGGAGCACGGTGAGCCCCGGCCCCCCAGGGCGGCCGGAGGCCCCAGTCACCCTTCCCGAGCGTAGCGCGGCTCGCCACAGGCCACCGGCCGCGCGGGAGCCCCCAGCCCTCACCCCTCTCCGCCCTCGGTGCCTCCGTGTCCTCGGGGCAGCAAGGACCCCGGAGGCCTGGGACAGCTGGCGGGGCGATGAATTCCCGCGCTTTGTAGGCTGGCGCGGAGGACGGGGAAGGCAAACCCCGGTGCCGGCGAGGGCCGAACGCCGTGACGGTTCAGACAGCAGCGTTCACGGAATGGCTGCCGCACGCCAGCCCTCGCGACACAGTCGGTGGGTCCCGTCAGTCCGTCCAGCAGGGACTGGATGGAGCCCAGGGGTCGGCTGGTGTCACCGAGGCACCGCCGGAGGGCTTCCCGCGGGAGAGCTGCCCTGCTGGGACTCGGGCGGGAGCCGGGAGCGGTGCCTCTGCCCCAGGCCTCGGGGCGCCGTCCCCTCCCCCCAGCTTCAGCTTGCGGGGCAGGACGGGGCGCTGGGCCTGGGAGTCTGCGGGCGGCACTGGGTGGGAGGCGGGCGCGCTAGGCTAGCGGGGCGTGGGTCACCCGGGGACACGCCGGCGTTGGAGAGACGGAGCACAGGGAGCTGTCTGTCCCCGGGACGGAGGAGGAGCGGGGGGGGGGGGGGCGCCTCTTCCGTGTGTGCAGAGCGAGGACCCCGACCCCGCACACGCCCGCTCCCTGCCGCAGCCGGCCCGGCCGGGCCAGGGGAGCACAGGCCTTGGGGACCATGGGCTTGGGGGGGACAGAGAGGGGACAGGGCCTGCGAAGCCGGGGAGGAGGACGGCTGGGCGTGGGGGGCGGGGGACCCTCGTTGGTCGGGGGCTCCGCCGGGGCCCTGCGCCGTCGACCAACACGACTTAACTCTCAGGCTGCTGTGGCGCTGCAGACCCGGCGAGGCCTGCACCCCGTCGCTGCAGCAAGGGGGGGCGCACCTCACCCTCCCCAGGGACAGGCGCCCGCCCCTCCCCCGCCCCTGCCGTCCCCCTCCCCCGCGTGGGGGCACCGGCCACGCGAGGGCCGCCCTGCCGGGTCCTCCCGGCCACCGGTGCTCCGCGCTCACTCTGACCTGGTGTTTCCACCGCCCGCCCCGCGCCGCGCCTCCCTCCGCGCACCTCCCTCCGCGCACCTCCCTCCGCGCACCTCCCTCCGCGTGCCTCCCTCCGCGCACCTCCCTCCGCGTGCCTCCCTCTGCGCACCTCCCTCGGATCCCCAGGGTGAGGCGGCCTTCCACGCCCGCCGCCCGGCCGAGCTGCTGCTCTGGCCCGGCGGGCTCCGGACGCTCACACTCCCTCCTCCCCTTCGTACGGGACCACGCGTCCACGGGACGTTCTCGGGGATCTCTCAGGGACGAGGGAGGAACAGCGCGTGCAGAGGCCCCGGGGCGGGGGAGGGGACCCGTGTGGATGAAGAGCAGCCCCTGAGAAGGCACGGAGGGTGTGCGGGGGCCGGCGGGGTACAGGGCTACTGTGTCAGGAGAGCCCCGTCGAGGCCTTCCGGTTGCTAGGCGGAGAGCGGCCGGGGATGGACGGGGCGGAGGCTGGTGGTGACCCGGCCCGCGGTGTGGATGCCCCGAGGCCAGCGAAGTGACCCTGTGTCGGCCATCACCGTCACTCGGGGGCCATGGGGCGCCAAGCCGTGGGCCCGGGATTCCACAACTGAGCTGACCAGTGGCCACTCTCCAGGTGGACACTGGGCAGGAGGCTGGGGGGGAGGAGGAGGAGGGTCAGAGGGGACGCAGGGAGGACGGGGGGGGGTGAGATAAGCCAGTCCCCAGGCCCCGGAGGCCCGGCCGCGAGGCCCTGAGCCATGTCGGGGAGCAGCGCCAGAGCTGCTGGAAAGGCAGCAGTGACCGGGGCTGGACTCGAGCCCCCTGGACGCCTGGCCTCGGCCCCTCGGCCCCCTCCCCCTTGCCTGGGATGCCCGGAGCCAAGGCGGCCCCTCGGGAGGCCTCGCTGTCTCCGCGGGTCACAGAGACCGGGCCACGGCGCTGCACGGTCACAGCGAAGACCCCCAGAGCCAGGCAGCGCCCTGCCCCGCCCATCCGCCTCAACACTACAGATGGAGAAACTGAGGGAGGGAGGGAGGGAGGGGGAGGGAGAGAGGGAGGGGCCTGCCTGAGGCCAGCACACGAGGCCACAGCCCACGGTGCCCGGCTTCCACACCTGTGCCCGGCCTGGGCCGCCTGCTCCTCTTCGCTGCCCCCCCCCCCCCCGGATCGGTGGGGCTGGAGGGTTTAAATCGGCGGCTGCCTCTGCTCTGTCTGCACTGGGCCCAGCAGCCTGATGCTAATAAAGTCTGCCTCAGGGTGGGCTGGGGGTCCCCACAAACACAACCAAGCAGGGGCAGGCTCCCCAGCCTCAGACAGCAAGATCTGAAGTGAACACGCCAGGGCCACGGCAGTGCCTGGGAGAGCCACGGCAGCACCCCAGGAGAGCCACATCAGAGCCACAACGGTACCACAACAGCGCCACACGAGAGCCACGGCAGCGCCGGGCCACCACAAGGTCATTCGCGAAGTGACAGTGCCATCTCCAGGCACAGCAGCCCGAGCTCCCATCCTTTGCCGGACTCTACCTGCCGCCCCCCTGGAGAACACGTCGGGCCACCTTAGAAGAGACCGGAGCTGGGGCTGCCCACGAGGCCCCGAGACCAGAAACCAAAGCCCAAATCCCCGCTGCCAGCCAGCACCCTGGCAGGGCCGGGTGAGGACCAGACGGAGTGTAAGTGTGGGTCAGCCCGGAGCCAGAGAAACTCAGAGCGGCCCACCCTGCCGGGGCCTTCGGGGTGGACGGGTGTCGGAGCCGCCCGGCTTCCACTCTTGACCCATCCGGTGGCCCCGCGGGCAGTATCCACCTCCCGGGGGGGCCTCGGTTTCCCCAGGGCCCGCCGGCCCGCTTACCCGAGGGGCAGGCGCCCTTCTGCAGCTGGCGCACGGGCGTGCCCGCGAGCTGCAGCGCGCGGCGGCTGGCGGCCTGCAGCGCGCACACGCTGGCGTAGGTGCGCCCGTCGGTGCCGCACACGGCCTGCGCCCAGCGGCAGCGGCACGCGCCGCGCACGCACTCCAGGCTGTCCCCGCACGGCGCGTCCCGGGCCCGGCCGCAGGGCTCGCCCTCGCCGGCCGCGCACACCAGGCAGCAGTTGCAGAGGTCGGGCACGTAGCCGCCGGGGCAGCGCGGGCTCGGGCAGCGGGACACGTCGCAGCGCGCGGGGCACGGCGCGGCGGCCGGGGGCTCCCGAGCCAGGGCCAGCGCCGCCAGCGCGGCCAGGAGCAGCGAGCGCGCCGGCATGGCGGGGGCCCGGGGGCCGGCGGGGGGGCGGGGCGCGGCGGGGGAGCCGAGGGGACCCGGAGGCCGGGGCGGGCGGGCGGCGGGGCGGCCGGGCGGTCAGACGGGCGCACACCCGGGGCGCGGGGACATGGCGCGGAACGGCGGCGGCGGCGGCTCCCGGGGGCCTGGGGGCTCGCCAGCGCCGGCCACTTTTAAAGGCGACCGCCCGGGCCCGCCCGCCCTGGAAGGGGAGTCCCCGCCCCTCCAGACGAGCCCCGCCCACCGCCGGCCCCGCCCACCACCCAGCGGCCCCGCCCACCCGAAGCCCCGCCCCGCCGCCCGGGCCCGGACCCTCCCCGGCCGGCTCCGCCCCACCTCCAACCCCGCCCCCGGAGGCCCCGCCCACCCCAGCCCCGCCTCCCGGCGCTGGGAACCTGAGCGCGCGGCCTGACCCAGCCTGGAGGGCCCCGAGTCTGTTTCCCGGGAGCTTTGCAAACGCCTGCCCGCGGGGAAGCTCGGCCCTCCGTGGTCCGTGAGTGGCCACAGCCGCGCTCTCCGGCCCGGGGGACTG
Source organism: Perognathus longimembris pacificus (assembly GCF_023159225.1). Lineage (NCBI taxonomy): Eukaryota > Metazoa > Chordata > Mammalia > Rodentia > Heteromyidae > Perognathus > Perognathus longimembris. Next base: position 2,571 of record NW_025960016.1, on the reverse strand, counting down.
TCCAGGAGCTCTGTGCGCCACTTGGCCCCGTGTGTGGACCAGCCAGAGAGCTGGGCCGCGCGAGCCTCGGGAAGAGGCCGGGCCCGGGGCGGGGCCTGCCTGCCTGTCAAGTCCATACTCTACCCCCCCCCCCCCCCCCCCCCCCCCCCCCGGCCCAGGCCGCCCCCCTTCTGACTTCTTGCACAGAGGGGAAACGGAGGCTGGGAGCAGGGCCGCAGTGTGCTCCGTAGCTTCCCACCGGGAGAGACCGGCAGCCCATGCTGACCTCGAGGGCGGGGAGTGGTGTCCCCCTCTCCAGTGCCGCAGGCGCTGGCCCACCTACGGAGACCCGCCATTCGCCCCTGTCTCCACCCTCTCCTTCCCCTCCCTTCACAGACAAGACCCGGTGGACCGGCACGATGCCGCCGCCCTCCGCCATTGCAGGCCCTGCGCCTGGAGGGCTCCCCATCAGAGCCCCACGCTATGGAGTCAGAGCGTGCACGGATCTGGGGACCTCAGGCTGCCCCTGGCCTCCCAAGGTCTGAGATAAGGCTCCTCTGCCGCTGGCGGGTGACTCGGAGGGCGGCCAGGGCTGTGACATCACCGGCCTTTGTCTGCGGGGCCAGCCCGGGTTACACCCATGCTCCCTTGAGTCTCTCCCAGAGGGGGGGCCCTGAATCCCCTCCCCTCCCCACTGCGTCTGGGCCTCCGGTCACCCAGGCTGGGACAGCCAGGCCCAGGCACAGAGAGGTGGAGCAGTGTGCCAAAGGTCACCCCGCGGCTTCTGCCCAGAAGCAGGACCCACACCTGAGAAGCTGGCTCCAGCCGCCTGCCCCGGCCACCGCCACCGCCACCGCCACCCTGAGCCTGCGTCTGCAGCGCAGTGAACGGGAGGAGAGCCAGGGCCTGAGCAGGGCCACCGGGACCGTGGAGGCTTCCTGCAGGAGGGGCAGTGGAGGGGAGTGCTGGCATCTTGGCTGGATAAACCAGGGGAGCCCCTCGGGGGGAAGGAAGCCCCTTTCCCACCAGCCGGTGACCACTCCCCACATTTCTCCTGTTGGGCTGGACTCCCTTTGCTTTCGTGTATGTGTGCGCGTGTGTGCGTGTGTGCGTGTGCATCGTGGAGCCCCCCAGGACCCCCTCCCCGACAGGAGCTCCCTAACTCTATGGGGCTCCAGTGGGGCTGAGCGGGCTCCAGCCAGGGCTGGCTCTGATTGGTTGAGCCAACAGCCTGTTCAACCCACCTGCCACAGTGATTGCCCGGGGATGGGTCCTTTCATCACGACAGCCAGCTCCACCGAAAGAGGCTTTGGTTAGAGCCCTCCCCCTCTCACACACACCCCCCAGCCCGAGAGCCAGGAGGAGCTGGGCCCTGCCACGGGCTTCGCTGACCTGGGGGGGGGGGGAGGCTGTCCTAGAATGGAGCCCCTGGAGTGGAGGCACCGGCCGCGACCCTGGGTGGGGCTGCTGGCCCGCAGCAGGTGCCTGGGAAGCCGGAGGCCCCTCGAGCGCCATGCCCTGCGGTAGGTACAGCTTAGACCGCTGCACAGAGGGCCGTGTCCAGCCCGACCCCGACAGCACACAGACTCCCAAGGGAGGGAGGACTGGGGCACAGAGGGTGGGAGGGGCCTAAGGTTCCGAGGCCCATCTACCCCCCCCCCCCGCCCCCATCCCCGTCTTCACCAGCCTGGGGCTGATGTTTCCTGGCATGCTGTGTAACTCGTCACAGAATTTGCTTCCCACATCTGGAGGCTGGAAGCCCAGGGGCCGAGGGACCCCGTCGGTGAGAGACGTCCTGCTGTCATACCGTCTTGAGGACACTGGGGTCACCTTCAGAGACCTCAGCCCCCTCTCTTCCTCGCTTCCCGGTCCTCTCCATGAGGCCCAGGGAGGCCCAGGGAGCAGGGCAGCCTGCCGTGGGCCGAAGCCCCCACCACACCTGTCCAAGTCTAGGGCCATGAACTTGAATGCGGGGGGTTTGTGAGTCAGACACAGAGCTGGCCACGCTGGCAGGGGCCCCCACTTCCCTTGGCTGCTGGGGGCTCTTCTGGCCCTGGGCGCCCACATACATTCAGAAGCAGTTCAGGATCCTCCCATACTTGCCTGGAAGGTGGCTTCTAATTTACTGTTTCTATTGTTATTATAAAGGGGATTTACAGGGGGGTTACAATTACACAAGACAGGGAGAGTCCATTTCTTTTTGGACCAGGTCACCCCTTCCCTGGCTCTCTGCCTGGGGTATTTTATGGCTCAAAGCTGCACACTGACTTGGGGGCTGGGGGGGGCTGGTATCGTCACAATAAATACTCAGTAAGGGGCTGGGGATATGGCCTAGTGGCAAGAGTGCTTGCCATGTATACATGAGGCCCTGGGTTCGATTCCCCAACACCACATATATAGAAAATGGCCAGAAGTGGCGCTGTGGCTCAAGTGGCAGAGTGCTAGCCTTGAGCAAAAAAGAAGCTGGGGACAGTGCTCAGGCCCTGAGTCCAAGCCCAGGACTGGCCAAAAAAAAAACAAAAAACAAAAAACAAACAAACTCAGTAAGGACGCCTAGGCCTAAATTGTGTGATTTCTTTTTTTGGGGGGGGG
>NW_025960015.1:0-7335 GCF_023159225.1 Perognathus longimembris pacificus | reverse complement strand
CATTATTTTATTTTTGTACATGTGTATAAAGAACTTTGATTATATTTATCCCCCCTTTAACACTCTTTTCTCAATCTTCTACTGTGTTCTGTATCCAAACAGTTCCTAACACTGCTTTATATTCATATTGCTTATTTTTTTCTTTCTCTTCTTGGTCTACATTCTGCATATGAGAGGAAAGATGTGATATTTGTCTTTCTGACTCTGGCTTATTTTACTTAAAATAATGGTCTTTAGTTTCATCCATTTTATTATAAAGGACATTATTTTATTCTTCCTTATGCTCTGCCAAGATTTCTAAGAAGGAAGTCAATTCAGCTAAAGAAGCAAGAAACAAGGAGGCCAAGAGATCTGAAACTGCTCCTGCTAATTTGAAACTAAGCCAAAAGCAAAAGGCAACAGGAACAAAGATAATCCTTCAGTGTAAACACAAGGAAAGGAGGAGAAAAATGGAAACCCATTGGAGTGGCTAAACAATACACTAAGGACTATAGGAAAGGAAAATGAAGGCCAGCCCTAATGCAGCTTGACAGAAAGAAGTCCAGTGTAATTGGAATGTTTATACCAAATCTCACTAGTGGGCCTTACTACAATGTGAAGCAATGCCTTTTCTCAGCTTTTTTTTTTTTTTGCTTTTTATTTTGTTTTTGCCAGTCCTGGGGCCTTGAACTCGGAGCCTGGGTACTGGCCCTGAGCTTCTTTTGCGCAAGGGTAGCACTCTACCATTTGAGCCACAGCGCCACTTTCAGCTTATTCTGTTTATGTGGTGCTGAGCAATCGAACCCAGGGCTCCGTGAATGCTAGGCAAGTACTCTACTGCTAAACCACATTCCCAGCCCTCATTCAAATTTTTAAAATGCATCAGGTAACTGAATGATTTGTTTTGGAGGTAAAATCAGATGCTGGACTTATATTTTTCTGTAAAAACAGAAACTCATAAGATACTGAATTAAAGAAAACTTTGATTACCTGTATATTGATATAACACTCCATAGAGTGAAAGTGAAGATTTTATATCCTGTTTTATGAAGCATAACTAAATGGTCATTTAGAATCTCAATCATGTGGTTAACATGTCATAAATATTCTAGATTATTTATTCATGTTATTTTATTAATGACCATATCAAAAAGCAAGAAAGCTATCAAAGACTATTGGGGGTATGTCAAAAGCATTTAGGAAATCTGGGCATAGTGGTGTACAACTGTCGGCCCAGCCACTTTGTTGTTTTTTTTTTTTCAAATTTTTATTATCAAACTGATGTACAGAGAGGTTACAGTTTCATACATTAGGCATTGGATACATTTCTTGTACTGTTTGTTACCTTGTCCCTCATGCCGCCCTCCCTCCCCCCCTTTCCCTCCCCCCCCAAGGTGTTCAGTTCACTTACACCAAACAGTTTTGCAAGTATTGCTTTTGTAGTTGTTTCTCTTTTTTTACCCTGTGTCTCTCAAATTTGGTATTCCCTTTGAATTTCCTACTTCCAATACCAGTAAACACGGTTTCCAATATACTCAGATAAGATTACAGAGATAGTGTAGGTACAACCACAGGAAGGTGATACAAGAACATCATCAATAATAGAAACTACACATACACATAGGACGTTGACAACTGTGATATAACAATTGTTTCCAAAAGCTGAGGCACAAGGATCACTTGAACTCATGGATTTAGGTCAGCCTGAGAATCAAATCTCAAAAGAAAAAGCATTTTGGAGACTATCTGAAATGGGTCCCAATAGCCTATCTGAACGTCATTAAGAATAATAACTGCAGCTGGCACTAGTGGTTCACAAGTTACTCAGAAGGCTAAGATCTGAGAATTTCAGTTCAAAGCCAGCCTGGGCAGGAAAGTCCATCAGACTGTTATTTCCAATTAGCCACCAAAAAGCCAGAAGTGAAGCTATGGCTCAAGAGGTAGAATCTAGAGCTAGCCTTGAGGGAAAAGATCAGGGACAGAAGCCAAGCCTAAGTTCAAGCCCCAGGACAGGCACACACACACACACACACACACACACACACACACACACACACACACACAAACACACTAATAACTGCAATTAACTCACAGATTTAAGTACATTAAATATATCAAAATTCCATGAGTTCATAATCTTGCCTCCTCCAAAATAAAATTGGCTACGTCAGAGGATGAAGATAAGGAATCCAAACTGCTTCTCATAGTTTCTAAATTGTATAGAAGTTCCCAAGTAACAAATGAAGACAAAATTATAAAACTTGAATATTACTATCTTACAAACCCTAATGAAATAATAAATCTAAGGCAAAGGTCATTCATCCATATATTGTATAACTTTCTATGTACCTCTTTGTAGAATGAAAAATACTTTTCAAAAATCTATTCTGGGTGGCTGGGAATGTGGCTTAATGTTAGAGTGCTTGCCTAGCACACATGAAGTCCTGGGTTCAATTCTGCAGAACCACATAAACAAAAAAAGCCGGAAGTGGCACTGTGGCTCAAGTGGTAGGGTGCTAGCCTTGAGCAAAAAATGCTCAGGGAGGAAGCTCAGGCCCTGGGTTCAAATCCCAGGACTGGCAAAAAAAAATCTATTCTGAGGCTGAGTGCCAGTGGCTCACACCTGTAATCTGAGATACTCAGGACACTGAGATCTGAGGACTGCAGCTCAAAGCCAATCCATGAAGGAAAGTCTGTGAGACTCTTATCTCTAATTAACCATCACAAAGAAAGCCAGAAATGGAGCTGTGGCTCAAATGGTAGAGTACCAGCCTTGAGCAAAAAAGTTCAGGCCTTCAGTCCAAGCCTCACAAGGGGCACAGGAAAAGAATCTATCCTGAAATCAGAACAAGCTTGTAGATCTACTAGTTTAAATGAAAACAAAAGATTGTTTATTAACATCAGAGGAACCCAACCCAGGATGTAGGGAATTTTTTGGGAAATTTTATAGGATAAACAACCTGTTTTTTCCCCATAAAGAAACTGGTGTCATAACTTTTAAACCAGAGTGGCAAGGAATCAACAATTAAGAAAGAGTTAAGAAGGGCTGGGAATATGGCCTAGTGGCAAGAGTGCTTGCCTCCTATACATGAAGCCCTGGGTTCGATTCCCCAGCACCACATATAGAAAAAAAAAAAAGGAAATGGTGCTGTGGCTCAAGTGGCAGAGTGCTATACTTGAGCAAAAAGAAGACAGGATAGTGCTCAGGCCTTGAGTCCAAGGCCCACAACTGGCCAAAAAAAAAAAAAAAAAAAAAAAAAAAAAAAAAAAAAAAAAAGAAAGAGTTAAGAGAAGTAGTAGTGAAATATGAAGTGAATCTTATTTGAAACCTATTTTATTGTTTTTTTTTTTTTTTGCCAGTCCTAGGCCTTGGACTCAGGGCCTGAGCACTGTCCCTGGCTTCTTCCCGCTCAAGGCTAGCACTCTGCCACTTGAGCCACAGCGCCGCTTCTGGCCGTTTTCTGTATATGTGGTGCTGGGGAATCGAACCTAGGGCCTCGTGTATCCGAGGCAGGCACGCTAGGCTATATCCCCAGCCCCTTGAAACCTATTTTAAAGTATATAAGTTAGAAGTCAAGAAAATTAGAGCACTAAGTGGAGATTTGATAATATTAAAAGATCATTGTTTTATGAATAATAATGATATTGAAGTTATGGATATCTAAGTCCCTATTATTTATAGGGATTAAATAAAAGTGGCTGCATTAATAATTGTTGAAGTTGTTTGGTAAGAATAGGTAAATTGGGGCTGGGGATATGGCCTAGTGGCAAGAGTGCTTGCCCCGTATACATGAGGCCCTGGGTTCAATTCCCCAGCACCACATATATAGAAAATGGCCAGAAATGGCGCTGTGACTCAAGTGGCAGAGTGCTAGCCTTGAGCAAAAAGAAGCCAGGGACAGTGCTCAGGCCCTGAGTCCAAGTCCCAGGACTGGCCAAAAAAAAAAAAAAATAGGTAAATTGTTACCATGCTACTTCTATGTATATTTGGAAAAGCCCATAACAACAAGGAGAAAAAGAAGGACTTATCTGCAGTGCTTTAAAATTTACAACCCCCTAAAACGTTAAAGCCACCATGGACATAAATGCAATATTGTTCTTATTTGCTAGAAATGGTTTGGCAAAACAATGGTAAACTCAGAAAAAGAAGTACAAGGAAGTGGGGGAAATTTAGCACTGTTCACTTCCATTAATTACTACAGTCTCTGATAATATTTTTTGCCAGTCCTGGGGACTGAACTCAGGGCTTGGGTGCTGTCCCTAAGCTTCTTTTGCTCAAGGCTAGCACTCTACCACTTGAGCCACAATGCTACTTCTGGCTTTTTCTGTTTATGTGTTATTGAGGAATGTAACCCAGGGTTTCATGCATGGGAGGCAAGCACTCTACCACGAAGCCACATTTTCAGCCCAGTTTCTGATAACTTACTGTCAAAGCCCCATGAATAATGTCACCTGGAGCCAGTCGTACCTACCACTCCTTCTACCTGGAATCTTCTTATCTGCTCAGGCCAAAACAGACCTCTCCTCCAAGCAGACATCTAGAACCCACTCTCTCTTCTCCTTCCATCTACCCACCTTCTACAAAATAGAGGTGAAATAGGGAATGTGAAAATCATACCTAGGGGGAAGGACAGATTCTTGTCAAGACTACTGATGGGGCTGTGTGATAATAAGTATGATACACACACACACACACACACACACATACACACACACACACATATATATATATATATATTCAAGCTCATTCATTTTGTCCTTGTATTCAAAAGCAAAACTTCATTTCCTCCATCTCTCCCTAATTATAATGAGTCTTGAAATTGCTTTTACTATAAAGCAGTGACTTTCTAGTTGTGCTCCAAAATTAACTAACAGGTAGTAATCTTCACCTCCCTTTTAAAAAATTTGTCCTTGTTTTAAGTCATTCACCTTCCTTGGAAAGGACTGATGATAACTTACTTACAGAGAGAGAGAGAGGGAAACTGCTTCAGAGGAAGGGAAGGAACATCAAGGCCTTCTCAGGATCAGTGATAGATAATAACTTCTTAGAGTACAAACTTTCAGGAAAAAGGACTGAAATAATAGTCCCCATCTGACCAATCCAGAGACAATGAGCTGTCATACCATCTGTCACTGCTTCTGACCACCTGAACAAAGCTGTGACTGAAATTGTTTATGTGTACCTTTCGCTCTCGCCCCAATTCTCTATTTAAACTTATTGCTATGTCCACACCTCTAAAAATGGCTGAAGATAAACTGAAGTGCTGTCTTCCCATGGCATGGTTGTGCCATATAATGAACCTCCTTGTTGGCCCTTCACCGTGTGTCTTCATTTAGTATAGAAGAGGAGAGTGGCTGAATATAACACTTGTAATCACAGGCATTTGGACCTAGACTCTAAAATTGCAGTTTCATAATCTCCAGCAATCTGGGTTTTTTGCCAAAGACAAAGCAGTTATGACTCCCTTAAGACCTGATTTCTTCCCCTCTAAAAGAGGTTAACAGTGTTCCTTCGTGGAGCTGATTATGTGGTAATATTGTGTGCAAAGGCCAAGTACACAACTATTATTATTATCTCTTGGCCTCTCTCTCTCTCTCTCTCTCTCTCTCTCTCTCTCTCTCTCTCTCTCTCTCTCTCTCTCTCTCTCTCCTCCCCCCCCCTTTTCAGTACTGGGGAACAAATCAGGTTCTCATACTTGATTGGAAAGTACACCAGCACTGATCCATATTCCCAGCCCAGGAGTCTCTTGAAGAATGAGACAGGCAATGATGTTGTTTACTGACAGCACAGTGCTACTGGAAGACAGGACTGGAAATGTGGTTGCAATCCATGGTAGCTGTCAGCTCAGTATTCTTAATGTCAGAAAATTCAGCCTGACACATACTATTGGCTGATGTAGGGATAAGGGTACTTTGGTACAAGAATGTTAAGACTTATCCAATTATTTAAAATGATTTTGTCTCTTTCCACTTACTTCAAGATCTTGCTAATTGTAATCATTTTACATCATGTTTATTTGCTGGAATCATTTTTATTATATATAGGTCAAGCTGTCCTTGAACTCGTGATCCTGCTGTCTTAGCCTCCCAAATGCAGGAAATACAGGTATGTGCCACCATGCCTAGATTGTTTTCTAGAATCTAAACTGCTAGTTTGAATCTCAAGTAAACCTGGCACATACATAATGTTTTCATTTCACTTGCAAATTTCCAACAGCAATGTTTTTCTGAGATGTTTGGGAATGGAGAGAGAAGAGAGAGCTGGACAAGAAGTATGTCCTTCTGTTGGTAGGAGTGGGATACCTCTGAGAATGTCTGGGTAATGAGAAATATGGTTTTTTTTTGGTTTTTGCCAGTCCTGGGGCTTGAACTCAGTGCGTGAGCACTGTCCCTGGCTTCTTTTTGCTCAAGGCTAGCACTCTGCCACTTGAGCCACAGCACCACTTCTGGCCGTTTTCTGTATATGTGGTGCTGGGGAATTGAACCCAGGGCTTCATGTATATGAGGCAAGCACTCCTGCCATTAGGCCATATCCCCAGCAATGTCTGGGTAATGATTACAGAGCAGGCTTCAGGAAAACTGATTTGAGCAGATGTGAGCTGTTAAGAAACATTAATTACAGCACTACTCATGACAGCCAAGATATGTAAACAACTTAAATTTCCATTGAAAGTTGAATGGGTAAAAGAAATGTAGTATATCTACATGATAATCCTTAAAAAGAAGAAACTGGGGCTGGGGATATGGCCTAGTGGCAAGAGTGCTTGCCTCATATACATGAGGCCCTGGGTTCGGTTCCCCAGCACCACATATACAGAAAATGGCCAGAAGTGGCGCTGTGGCTCAAGTGGCAGAGTGCTAGCCTTGAGCAAGAAGAAGCCACGGACAGTGCTCAGGCCCTGAGTCCAAGCCCCAGGACTGGCCAAAAAAAAAAAAAAAGAAGAAGAAGAAGAAACTATTGGGTTGGGGTTATAACTTTGTAGTAGAGTGTATGCTGAACATGTAAAAGGAAGGCCTTGTGTTCGATTCCCAGAATCCACTGTTCTACCATTTCCTTCAAAAAAGGAACTATTATCATTTGCAGTGTGCCTAGAAGACATTATCCTGAATCAAATAAGCTAGGCCCCAAAAGGTACACACTACATGACCTCACACATGAGGTCTTGAAAAGAATACATGAAAGTAGAGAAGTAATTGCTAGGGACTGGGAAATGGGGGAGGAGATATTAGTCAAAAGTTACAATGTTTTAGTTATAAAATAGGTGGATACAATTAGTATAAATATGTTCTTTGGTCTAGGAATGTGGCTTAATGTTACAGTGCTTGCCTAGCATGCATGAAGCCCTGGGTTCGATC
>NW_025960014.1:0-7387 GCF_023159225.1 Perognathus longimembris pacificus | reverse complement strand
CCCCTAGCTTTCTCTCTCTCTCCCCTCCTCTTCTCCCTCTCCTCTCCCTCTCTCTCCTAGTCCCCTCTCCCCTCTCCTTCCTCTTTTCTCTCTCCTCTCTTCCCCCTTTCTCCAACCTTCTTTCCCTTCTCCCTCTCGCCTCTTCTCCCCTCTCTCTCCCCTCCCCTCCCCTCCGCTCTGCTCTTCTCTCCCCTCTCCCTTATCTCTCTTCTCCCTTCCTCCATCTTCCTCCTCTCTCCCACTGCCTGGAAATTTAGTATCAAAGCCTGCTGGCGGGCTTTTCGTGCAGGGAGGCCCGGACAGGAGGCCTTGCTTGGGGGTGGGGGGACCCGGACGCAGAGCCCCGCGGCCTGGGTCCACCTCTGGGGCCACCAGGGCCTTACTTCCCTCCCTGGTCTCTGGAGGCTTAGAAGGGAGGCTCCGGGGACCACGGGGACTTGGAGCTTTGGGCTCGGCCTGATGGGGCCCGGATGCGAGGTGTGCCCCGTGAGCGCACACACCAGGAGTCTGGGTCACTGGCCCAAGGCAGTGGCTCTGCCCACAAAGCCAGGTCCAAGCGGGCCGGGCCTGCTTGCGATGTGGCCTTCAGCCCTTGGCTGCCTGGGCCCCTCGGAGGAGGTACGAGGCTGGAGTCCCGCCTGCGGCCCGTGCCGGGTCAGGGCTCGCACCCAGTAGGTGCTTCACACGTACGCAGCCCACCCTTCCCCGTGGGACGGTGGGGTTGGGGGGGGGGTCCTGGGTGGTTCCCATGGTTCTTCTGCAGCTTTGCTCTGTCCCTCCCCGGCTCCCAGAGCGCCCCCAGCCCTGGGGCCCCATACCATCTCCCGGACGCCGTACTCCCTCTCCACCTTCGCCCGAAGGCTCTGGAAGCACTCCTCCATCCGGTCGTGGAAGGGCCGCAGGTTGTCTGACACCCTTTTCTCGTGGATCTTAATCCCGGCCCCCAGGAAGGGGATCTGCGGAGGAGGGCAGGGGGTGGGGACGGAGCCTAGCCTCCTCCCCCGGGCCTCCTCCCGCCCTGCCCTCCCTGTGACTCGGTAGAGGCTGAGGCTGGGGAAACAGAGAGGCAGCATCGTGGCTTCCTTCCCCTTAGAGCCTCGGCTTTGGGGCAGGCTGCCTTCGAATGTGCCTGGGTGGAGGGGGGCATGGCCAGGCCACCCGCTTTGGGGAAGGCAGCCTCTGTAACTCAGTGGCATGGTGTGGGGGGACCTATGCAGAAGGCGCCACTAGGGGGCGGTGTCTGCCGCGTGCTCCCCCCCCGCCAGGCTCCAGGCTCCCTAGCCGACTCCCGGCCCTCTACGCGGCTCCAGGCCTCGGCGGGCAGCCTTGCGCTGGCCACCCAGCCATGCCCAGGCCCGTCCTCTGAGCTCGGGTGTGGAGGGGCCCAGCGGACGGTCCAGGCAGCGGTGTAGGCTGAGGGGGCACAAGAAGGAACTCTGCCTTCCCCAGAGTCCCGGAAGCATCGGAGAAGGGAGCACTCGGAGCCCGCCTCCCTGCCTTTGGGGTGACCTCTGAAGGGAATGGGGGCCCCAGAAGAACGGACAAACCTCAGAGATACTTGTGGCTTGGAGGAGACACAGAGTTTAAAAAACACATAAGAAAGAAAATGGGCAGGAACTCCAGACAGCAGATGCATTCACGAGCCACGTGTCTGCGGAGGCCACTGGGCCTGCGCCCGCGGGGGCAGGGAAGGGCGGGCCTGAACTCGGAGCCCGGCTCATTCCACCAGGCCGCTCCCGCTGCTGCCTTCCACTCCCTGACTCCCCCAGACTCGAGAAACGCCCCGCCACGGGGGCTCGCTTCGCCACGCAGCAGGAGGGCCGAGCGCTGCCCCCCACCCCTGCTCCTGGGCGGGCCTAGACCAACCCTGCGTGAGGAGGGGCTGCGGGCTGCGGCCCGGGGGGGGGCGGGGGGGGGGAGACCGGGGCCTTTGAAGCCACCACGGTGGGAGAGATCTAGCGGATTGCTTTTTCTGCAGAGAGGGGGAGAGACAGGGAAGGGAGAGAAGGGGGAGGGAGAGGGGAGGAAAGAGTAGCAGACGAGGAGCAGCAGGCAGAGGCAAGTAACGGAGGGAGGGTTACAAGCAAAGAGCCTCTGAGAGACAGGGAAAGACAGGAAGGCGAGAAGGACCGGGAGGAGGAGGGGGAGAGGAGAGGCGCCACGGTTAGAAGAGACGCAAGTTCTTGGTGGGGGGGCGGGTCTGGGGCCCAAGGTGGCCCCCCGCTGACATGGGTGCAGACCCTCGATTGAGAGCCAACCCAAGGTGTGCAAAACCTGACGCCCACCTCCGCATTGCGGGCAGCAAACTGGGTCGGCGCCGGGGGGAGGAGCCCCGGGGCCGGGCCGGTGCCCCCTGGTATCTGACTGGACAGTGCCGGGCATGTGCGAGGCAGTGCCGGGCATGTCGGGGGGGGGGGGCTGGCCTTAGTCTGAGCCCCTCTGTGGAAAGCCGCCTCCAGAATTTAACATCAAAGCCGGGCCCCCCTCACCTGCCAGGCGATCAGGTCCTTGAGCCGGTCCAGCCTGTCTTGGTCCTCGGGGTGCTCCCGGGCATAGTCCTCGGTGAAGAAGGCCTGGAGAGGACGCGGGGGGCCGGGCTCTGTCCAGTGGCTCGGGCCCCGCCACTCCCGAGGCCCGGGAGAGGGCCGTGTCTGGGCCAGTGGGCGCAAGGGCCTCGGGGTCTGGGCGAGGTGACGGTCGGGCACGGGGGTGGGGGGGGGAGGCGCCGTCGCCCTTGCTTTTTGGAGGTTGGGGTCCGCAGCCCCGGGGGTGGGCCGGGGCGGCGCGCCTCACCTTCTCGTACTTGGCGAAGCCCCCCATGACGGCGGGGTCCACGATGCCGTTGAGCAGCATGGAGAGCGGGTTGATGGGCAGGCCAGGGTCGCCCTGGTACTGGTTGATCATCATCAGGATCTTCTCGTTGGCGGCCGACATGGTCTCGATGGCGTTCTCCAGAGGGCTGATGGTGCTCTGCGCGAGAGACCCCCCCGGGCCTCAGCAGGCGCTCGGGTACTGCGGCCCACGCCTGTCACCCCCAGGAGGCCGAGGGCGGAGGGTCCCGGTTTGGAACCAGCCCCGGGGCAGGGAGACCTGCGAGACTCTCATCTCCGATGAGCCACCAGAAGCTGGAAGTGGGGCCGTGACCCGGCGGTAGAGAGCCAGCCTTAAGCGAAAGAGCTAGGGGACCCCCGCCCCCCGCCCTTCAGAGAGGGCGGCGGCGTGGCAAGCAGCACCGACCGCAGGGCGGCACGGCCACAGACCGGGGAGAAAGAGGCGTCGGCGCGGTCGGCTTCATGGTGGAGGCCTCCTGCCCCGCCCCGCCCGCCCTGCCCTGTCCTCCCCCCCCCACGGGGTGGGGGGGGCAGGCTCCCTGAACGCCCGCTCACCTGAGAAATGTGGACCACCTCGAACCAGCGCAGGATGCCAGGCAGCTTGTATGCGGTCAGGAAGGAGGTCCTCTCTATCCACATGGACTGGCGGCCGTCCGGGGGGGCGGGGGGGGGCACAGGGCACTTAGGAACCCGGGGTCTCAGAGGCCTGACTCCGGGGCCACCCACCACCCCACCACCCGTGGTGGGGACATTACAGCTCCCAAGAGCGGTGCGGCGGTGCCGGCCCCCCGGGAATCCTGTCCCCAGCCCCAGCTCGGTCGTTCAAAGCTGGCTCCGCCCACCGTCTGGGTGCTGGGACCCCTGGAACCAGGCCGCACCGTCTGGGAGCGTGGGGTGGGGTGGGGTGGGGGGCGGTGGTGTTGACAACGCTCTCAGAGGGGCGGTGACTCCGTATGACTAAGAGTCACAGCCTGGGCTGGGTATTGTGGGGCACGCCTGTAAGCCCAGGTTCTCGGGGCGAGGCAGGAGGCCTGAACCAAAGGGCTCAAGGGGCAGCCCTTACCCAGCATGCCCTGGGTACCAGACCCCCCTCCCCCCCAAAAAAAACCCCACACAAAACCAAATACATAAAGAAACAACTCCAGCTGCCTTGGGGTATCACGGCCGACAACGGGCAAAAACTCGAGGCACCGTCAGAGACGGCAGCAAGGGCGGAGCGGGCGGCCCGGGGGACAGGAAGGAAGGAGAAAGCCCGGCCGAGCCTGCCGCTGTGCCCGCCCCTGTCCCCCGAAGCCCCCTGGCGACCCCGCCCCGCGGGGTGGGGACACTCACGGCGAACTCGTTGTCGGGGTCCACGGGGCCCCTGTGCACAGGCCGGGAGTAGTGGAACCTCTGCACGTAGTTGGACTTGTAAAAGCTGACGGGAGGAAGCGGCAGGGGTCCAGGCGCGGCCAGCCTCCGGCTGCTGACCCGGAGCCCCCCCATTCCCGGCCTGCCCAGCCTCCGGCTGCTGACCCTGAGACCCCCATTCCCGGCCTGCCCAGCCCGGGCTGCTGACCCGGAGCCCCCCCATTCCCAGCCTGCCCAGCCTCGGGCTGCTGACCCGGAGCCCCCCCCCCGCCCGCTGGGCACAGAGCCCCCCACCCACCCCCATCCCCGGCCTGCTCAGCCCGGGCTGCTGACCCGGAGCCCCCCCATTCCCGGCCTGCCCAGCCTCCGGCTGCTGACCCTGAGCCCCCCCCACCCGCTGGGCACCCCCCCACCCCCATCCCCGGCCTGCCCAGCCTCGGGCTGCTGACCCTGAGCCCCCCCAACCCACTGGGCACAGAGCCCCCCCACCCCCATCCCCGGCCTGCCCAGCCCGGGCTGCTGACCCTGAGCCCCCCAGCCCACTGGGCATAGAGCACCCCATCCCCAGCCTGCCCAGCCTTGGGCTGCTGACCCTGAGCCCCCCCCCCGCCCGCTGGGCACAGAGCCCCCCCACCCCCAGCCCCAGCCTGCCCAGCCCGGGCAGCGGCTCTGACATTGGGGCTGCGCGGGCTCCGGAGCTGACAGCCAGCCCTGAACGACCGCTTTCCCCCACCTGCCACACCCCCCGCCCACCCTCCCTTCTCTAACTGCAGGAGACCCCCCTTCCCAGAGGCGAAGGGGGTGGAGGGGCGCAGGCTGGCTGGGGAGGGGCTCTGGGGCACTCTGTGGAGCTCTCTCCTTCCTCCCTCCCCGCCTGCCTCCTCCTCCCCGCCTCCTCCCCTCCTCCTCCCCGCCTCCTCCCCGTCTCCTCTCACCGCCCCCCCCCATCCCCGGTGGGCTGCAGGTCTTACTTGATGATCTGGTCAGGCACTGGCTTGTTCTTGAACCTGGGGTGCTCATCCAAGACAGGCTGGACGGTGAAGCACTGGATGTCTGTGGTCCTGGAGTTAAGGACTCTCGTGCACATCAGACTGGAGGTGGGGTTGGCTCGGGTACCGCCCCCCCACCCCCCCGCCGGGGGCCACGTCTTTATCGGGTGATGGCTTCTGCTGGTTCAGGAGCCCTGACCCAGAGCCGCCGCTCCTCTGGGAACCCGGCCTGCGGCTGGCTCTGCCCAGACCGCGGCCCCTCGCTGGCCTCCTCCCCTGCGGCCCTCAGACAGAGCCAGGCCCGCTGTCCACGGAGACCGTCCTCACCCCTCCCATACTCGGGGCTCCACAGCCCGTCCCCACCGCTCTGCTGGTCGACTCTCAGCCCCCGTCTTTCCTCTATGTCCTGTCCCCCCGCCCCCCTGTAGGAGGGCAGAATCCACAGTCCTTCCAGAGCTCAGAACCAGGTAAGGCGCCGTGCCAGGTTCGGTGCCGCCGTCTCTGATGGGTTTGCGCTGCACTGCTGTGTTGGGATGGATTCTCTCCCTCCCGACCCGGTGGACTGGTGTCCGTCTCCGTCTCACCCTTGGTCTCCCCTGTGCGGCCCAGACTGAGGCACAGGTGTTGTTGTTATTTTTGTCTGTCATAAGGCTTGAACTTGGGGCCCTGGGCACTGTCCCTGAGTTCTTTTGTTCAAGGCTACTGCTCTAACACTTTTGAGCCACAGCTCCAAGTTTTCTGGTGGTTCATTGGAGATAAGGAGTCTCACAGACTTTCCTGCCCAGGCTGGCTTTGAACCCACCATCCTCAGACCTCAGCCTCCCGCGTTGCTAGGATGGCAGGCATGAGCCACGGGAGCCTGGCAAGGCACAGGTTTCATACTTTCATCTGTGGGCCCCAGGAGCTAAGGGCCAGCCCGCATTCCCCTTGCAGAGAAGGCTGAGGCCGGTCCTCCCGACCCACGAGGGGAAGGAGAACGCCAGGGCCGCCAGCAGAGGCGTCCTCCCGGCAGGAGGAGAGACCCCTCGCCTTCCCAGATGCTCGGAGGCTTTGCCATCCTAGAAAGCCGGCAGAGCGGTCTCAAGAATCCGAGCTCTGGGCGCTGTGCAGGCCTGAGCTCCAGTCCTGGCTTTGCCGGCCCCGTCCCTGGCCCCGTCCGGGCTGCTGGGGTCCTGTGAGCTCGGAACCCACAAACCGCACAGCGCAGCGCCACCCGGCCGGCAGGGCCGTCGGGGGGAGAGGACCGGGGGTGGCGTGGTGCACCGCAGCCGGCTGTTACGACACAGGCCTCCGTCCTCCAGAGAGGACAGCTCTGAGCCACACGTGTGGCGGGCCCTCCCATCCCAGCGTCAGCCCCGGGGGGGGCCTTCTGACCACGGCCCAGCCACCCGCCCGCTCAACCCTGCCCCGAGCCCCAGGCCTGCATGGGGCTGGGTCTCGCTTTCCTCAGAGCGTGCTTGGCAGCGGAAGCTCCTGCAAACAGCCGCGGAAGGCGGGCGGGCGGCGGCGGGAGAAGGTCACGCCTGAGTACGTATCACCCGAGAGGAAAACGTCTGGATCGAGGCTGGGCAGACGGCGGACCGGCTGTGCACTGTCAACCCCGTTTGCAAGGCTGCGACTCCATCCGGGTGCAGGGGTGGGTGGTGTGGGGGGCCCAGCCGGGGTGACGTGCCCACTGCCCACTGCCCACTGCCCACTGCCCGGCTCTCACGCTCGGCTCATCATGGTCCCTCCCCAGACCAGCACCAGCCCCAGGGCAGGGGCGGGGAGCCTGTAATCGCTGCCCACCCCCAATCCCAGTCGCAGCACTGACCCAGTGCCGGCGTTCCCTCCCCCCCTCTTTCTCTGTCTCTCCTGTGGGTTTGGGGCCAGGCACTGTGGAGAAGGGGGATTAGGGTGGAACCGGGCAGAACAAATGTCTTCCCGCTGAGCCACCCCGGTTGGCTTTCCTTTCAAAATCGCCCAGAACGGAGGTGGCAGATTGAGGTTGATTCTCCCCACACAGCACACAGGGTGTGAGGCCACAGGCTCCCACGCCCACGAAGGCCACGGATGGTGAGGTGACCGGGAAGGGTCTGCCCGGAGGGGAGGGGACGCCGAGTTAGGGCCCGGGCCTGGGTGGGAGCCGGTGGTGCAGGGAGCCAGGAGAAGGGTGCCCCGGGCAAAGGGAACCCCACTTTCCCAAATACCGACCGTCATGTTCACTTGGGTGGACGG
>NW_025960013.1:0-7506 GCF_023159225.1 Perognathus longimembris pacificus | reverse complement strand
GGTAGTGCCTTCATCCTCACCCCAACACCCTTTACCATAGCCCTTGTGGCTATGGTAGTTGTCTGAGTGAGAAGCGTTAAGAGCAGTGGGTGGCCCCCTAGAATGCTCCCAAAAGTCACTTAAGTGAAACGGCTAATTCAAGGTGCCAGGTAAATAGAGAACAGGGTCTTGTGATCTGCCATTGTGTCCCCAGAAAAGTTTGGACCCATGTACCCTAAGAGTTTCATCAGCATTGTATTAGGACTAGTGATTCGGGCTGGAAAATTTCTGAGTTAAAAATCTATTAAGCAGGGCTGGGGATATGGCCTAGTGGCAAGAGTGCTTGTCTCGTATACATGAGGCCCTGGGTTCAATTCCCCAGCACCACATATATAGAAAATGGCCAGAAGTGGCGCTGTGGCTCAGGTGGCAGAGTGCTAGCCTTGAGCAAGAAGAAGCCAGGGACAGTGCTCAGGCCCTGAGTCCAAGCCCCAGGACTGGCCAAAAAAAAAAGAAAAATCTATTAAGCAAATCTAATTCCTTGATCTATTAAAAATAGATGTATATAACACAAAATGAACTAATTTCAATCTTTTCCATTTTGTTTTTATTGAGATGATTTTCAAATAAATCAATTCTTTTCCATATAAAGTCTACCCAAAAGATCTATTGCCATTAAGAAGTTACAGATTTGGGCTGGGGATATAGCCTAGTGGCAAGAGTGCCTGCCTCGGATACACGAGGCCCTAGGTTCGATTCCCCAGCACCACATATACAGAAAACGGCCAGAAGCAGCGCTGTGGCTCAAGTGGCAGAGTGCTAGCCTTGAGCGGGAAGAAGCCAGGGACAGTGCTCAGGCCCTGAGTCCAAGGCCCAGGACTGGACAAAAAAAAAAAAAAAAAGTCACAGATTTGTCTGCATCACTGTACATATCACAGCTGCTTTCTCTTGTGACCATGCCTACTTTCCTGGTCTGTACTTCCTAACATCCAGTGATTGCTGAGCAGATTTCACTCTTTAAATGGTCAGTCAAGTTTTCCATATACCGTTTTATTGGATAGTAATGATGGTCTATAACATTTTTGATGAAATGGCTACCATGGCCAAGTATTCAAGGGACACTGGTGCTACTCTGGGGACAGAAGCATTCATGCCTTTCCCAGTGTCCCCCATGTGGCTGCCTGCTAATCTGTATGGAAAGCTGGGGCTGGATGACTTAAAGTCTTTAAATTCTTTTTCTCAGTGATACTGCTCTGAATGGCAGGGCCACACACCTAAGACACAGAACTTGTTTAACTATAGACACAGCCTAGTCCCCACTCCCTCCTACTTTCCTGAAAGATTTTCAGCACTCTGAGCATCCCAAGTGAAAAGTCTTGGTCCCCAACTCAGGGGCCCAGGAAGTCCAACTTTGAGGAAAATCTCTGCAAGGTTACAAGTCTGTTAGTAACACAACCAGAAGACTGAAAAGAAACTTGGGGATGAGTAGGGGGTGTTCTATCCTTGATTTTCTGGTGTAACTGGATCTAAAAGGCACCAGGCTATTTTCTGACTCAGTTTAGAAATGTGCAGACCCGGGCTGGGGATATAGCCTAGTGGCAAGAGTGCCTGCCTCATATACACGAGGCCCTAGGTTCGATTCCCCAGCACCACATATACAGAAAACGGCCAGAAGCGGCGCTGTGGCTCAAGTGGCGGAGTGCTAGCCTTGAGCGGGAAGAAGCCAGGGACAGTGCTCAGGCCCTGAGTCCAAGGCCCAGGACTGGCCAAAAAAAAAAAAAAAAAAAAAGAAATGTGCAGACCCAGTGCCACATATGAGAGGGAGAGATGAGAAATGAGTGTGCTCTTGGCAGAATGAAGTTGGCTCTTTGTTTTGTTTTGTTTTTTGCCAGTCCTGGGGCTTGAACTCAGGGTCTGAGCACTGTCCCTGGCTTCCTTTTGCTCAAGGCTAGCACTCTACCACTTGAGCCACAGCGCCACTTCTGGCTTTTTCTATATATGTGGTGCTGAAGAATTGAACCCAGGGCTTCATGCATGTTAGGCAAGCACTCTACCACTAGGCCATATTCCCAGCCCACTGAGGTTGGCTCTTTTGTCTAACCTAAGGCCCAGTGCATTCACACCATTTCTCCTCAACTCAAAAGAGTTTGTAAATCTATAAATGGATACGGGATATCTGTCTATTGAATTTTCTCAGTTATTACCCAAGGCCAAGGGCCCAGGTGTAACAGTACAGACAGAGGTGTTCAGAGAAGTCCTTCAGCCCCAGCCTAGGCGTGTTCTGTTCCCTGTGGGATATTCAGGTAATCTATTGCCAGAAAAAGCCTTCCATCTCGTGTGCTGTGTACCTTTCCTGGTTACTCAGAACAGATTCAAGGTTATCCCTATAATAGCACCATTCACTCCCCTGAATTCCCAGGGGATTCCTTGAGTGCAAAGGGGTTGAGTTACAGCTTAGGTACTGGCAAGTAGGCCACCCAAAAGAAGGTCTAGAAAGGAAATGTCACAGCAGGATGTCAGTGGGAGGCTGAGATCTGAGGCTCTCAGATTGAAACCAGCCCAGGTAGAAAAGTCTATGAGACTCTGATCTCCAGTTAATTACAATAAAAGCTAGAAGTGGAGCTGTGGCTCCAGTGGCAAAGCACTAGTGGAGCAAATGAAGTTCAGGGACAGTGCCCAAGCTCTAAGAGCAGCAGTGCGCGTGTGCACACGCACACCCACCCACCCACACCTAGAAAGGAAATTTCACCAGATGTGTATACCTAAGAGGGAAAAAAGGGTGAAACTTACAGGCATTGACTAATCCTTTCACCACACAGAGGAGGGTATCTGCAAGGTGACATGGGTTACAAGGTGGAGACCAGACCAGACTCAGACTTTCCCAGCTCCCAGACTAAAGACCTATCTATCAGGGCAGACCCAGGTGGCTCAAACCTGTAATCCTAGCTACTCAGGAGGCTGAGATCTGAGGATCAATGTTCAAAGCTAGCCTGGGCAGGAAAGGCTGTGAAACTCTTGTCTCCAATGAACCACCAGAAAACTGGAAGTGGCACTGTGGCTCATAGAGCATTAGTGCTCAGGGACAGCGGCCAGGCCCAGAGTTCAAGCCCCAAAACTGAAGAAGAAGAAGAGGAAGAGGAAGAGGAAGAGGAAGAGGAGGAGGAGGAGGAGGAGGAGGAGGAGGAGGAGGAGGAGGAGGAGGAGGAGGAGGAGAAGAAGAAGAAGAAGAAGAAGAAGAAGAAGAAGAAGAAGAAGAAGAAGAAGAAGAAGAAGAAGAAGAAGAAGAAGAGGAGGAGACCTTTCCATCACAGAAGAAAAAGTTGGCTCTGAGAAAGAGTGGTTACCTCTGGAGAGGAAACAGTACCATGACAGTAGGGATCTGCATTTCAACTAAAGCAGGGTCAATGGCTCTGGGTGTCTTTGTTTTTCAGGGTCTATTAAGTGAATGAGAAATGGCATGGTGGCAGGATGTTACCTACTCCTGGACCACAGGTTCCTCACCTGAAATTGGGGAGGGGGAGGGTTAACCTTACTCTTTCTTGCAAAGGTTAAATAAGATAAGAAACATGAAAATACTCTTGAAATGAAGGTAATTGAATGAAGTGGTAGCCCTTCTTTGGAGTTTGGGGTACTCACTGGGGAGGAAGGAGCATGAGCGGTATGGGAAGGACTTAAGATGGACAAAAGATAGGGGGATACACTGACTGGACTGTGAGCCTGGGCACACTGGCCTCAGGCCATGCAAATTGTGTTGGGGATAGCCAGCAACCATATCTGCTGGATTCCATGCTGTTTCTTTGGGGTTCTTTCTACAGCATGGTGCCTGACTACTGCCAGTCCCTGACCCACACAGCATCTCCTCTTGCCTATGAAGTTCAGGTAACTTGTTTTAGTTACCTTGTTTTAGTTAAGGAAGCCAGAGATAGGACAGGATACCAGAATCCAAACCATGTTGTGCTACCGGCTCAGGAAGAGTTGCATGGCAAAAAGATCACAGATACAGGTCTTTAAACGTATATATAGGCTCTGGTGGCTCATGACTGTAATCCTAACTACTCAGGAGTCCGAGACCTAAGGATCGAGGTTCAAAGCCAACCCAGGCAAGAAAGTCTGTGAGACTGTCATCTCCAATTAACCACCAGAAAATTGGAAGTGGCTCAGTGACTCAGTGGTGGAATGCTAGCTTTAAGCAAAAGAACTCAGGGTCAGTGCCCAGACCCTGAGTTCAAGCTCCACGACTGACAAACAAACCAACAAACATATATACACTAGGCTGAGTATGATGGTACATGTAAGGTCCGTGCAGATGCCCCTGTTTAAGTCTGGGCCCAATACCTGCATTACCTAGGTTACTGGCATACCTGGAGTCAGTTACCTCCCCCTTCTCTGACACATCCAATCCACCTGGCCATACCTCCTGCCTTTCCCTATACTTATCTGGCTCAACATGAGTCCCCAGTCTCTCTTTCCTTTCCTCTCTTACTCTCTTCTTCCTTCCCCTTTGTCTTCCCACGCCTCCATTTTCTGCCAACCCGCAGTTTGTTTTCCCGCCAATAAACTCCTTCCTTTCTGCCTGAACCATGTGGCCAGTTTCCTTTTTAGTGAACCTTCCAGTACTTGGAGGCTAAGGAAAGAGAATTGAGACTTTGAGGCCTGCCTGGACTGTACAGCAAGTTCTAGGCCAACATGAGCTACATACTAGATCATCTTAAAAACAAAAAGCCCAAAACACCTCATTACAGCTGGATGCTGATGGTTCATGCCCGTAACTCTAGCTACTCAGGAGGCTGAGATCTGAGAATCACAGTTCAAAAATCAGTCCAGGCAGAAAAGTCCATAAGACTCCAATTAACCACCAAATAAAGCTGGAAGTAGAGCTGTGGCTCAAGTGGAAGGGTGCTAGTCTTGAGCAAAAAGGCAAAGAAACAGTGCCGACACCAAGTTCAAGCCCCAGGACTGGCATATGCACACCCACATATACACAAACACATACATACAAAATTCATTTCAAATTTTCTATACTGTCCCAGCAAAACTCATGTTTCTAGATAACGCCACTGGAAACAAAGGATAGTTTTCTTCCACTGAAGCAAGGGACAGAGTTGTACAGCACTAGTTATAAGGTGCTGAGTTTGCCAACGACCTTTAAATGGAAAATAAAGAGCAAAAGGTAAGAGGAACAAAAACATGGAGAGCTAGTGGGAAAAAAACTAATATCCTCACCTTTCCTGAAAGGCCATCTGACAATAAGGATGGATTCTACCACTCTACAGCTCCAAATGTTCCTTATAATTGTCCAGTCTCTATTCAGCACCAAAAGCCCTATGGGATGATAAATACTGTGATATTTATGAGCTGCCTGAAGGTTAAAATTTCTAGGAAATTTTATTTCCAGTTTGGAAAGAAGTCTGAACCAAATGAAAGTCAGCTCTGCAAACGTGATAAACCAAAGGTCTGCAGAATCATCCTGACCACATGATTTCTTCAGAGGCCTCAGCAGTACGAGCAAGAGTAGATAAGAGAAGCATTATTTTCCTTCCAGAGAGAGCCATAGGTGGGTTTCTCAGGACTCTTTCCAAATGCATCTGAGGCCAGATTCTGTCCCACATACCCGGATGTAGGGGGTACCCAGAAGGAGGTAGGGACTTTTCTCTGTCCCTTCTTCTCTGGTCATTGGCTCAGCTGTTTCTATATCCAGAGCCTAGCAGCTTCCTGTCTTCTAGTAAGTACCCTGCTTAAATGGAGAATCCTTCATTATTCAGTGCCCTACCAGAGACCGGAAAAGACAAGTCTGCACTCACTACCAGTGACCCCTTTCAGGGCCAGGTCAAAGGGAACCTCTCATGGCAAAGGTGGGGGTGGGGGTGCAATCATCTCAAGAACCCTCCCAAATCCACTACACTATTTAGCAACGTAAAAGAGTTTTCTCATGCTCTGGGGACTGGTGCATGTCTCCATTTCTGAAACTGCCAGTCTTCTCCTTTAAGACCTGATTTCCTGGGCAGGACCATGTACAAGCTTCATGTTGCTCCAGTTTCTCTCCTGGCCCTCCCTTTCTCTCCCTCCCAATGCTATTTTAACGGCTGCCCCAGTTCTGCTGTCTCCGGGATCACCTAAAGGTGGAGGAATCAAAAGAAATAACCAGGTAAAGGGAACCTCCCACCTAGGTGGGGCCTCCAGTCGAGGGGAAGAGAAGTGAGGCAGCCAGGAGAGCACCACCCTGGTTCCATCCCCACCAGACGGTTCCTGACACACCCAACAGGACTTGACTCAATGGATTGACTAAATGGGATTCATTATAAATAGATGGTCTCAGGGCTAACATAGTTTGACATTTCTGTACTGCAGATATCATATTCTTCACTCACAAAGACACAAGTATATTTGGTCTGTCTATCTTATCTGTCTCTCAGCTAAAATCAATGTACCATTTACCAACTGCTGAGCTAAGGTATGAGTCAGTGTCTCCTGGAGAATATTCTGGACCAGGCTAAGAGTCTGGGAGATTTAGTTTTTGACTTCTTTAAAACCTCTTTTCTGGACAAGGCCCCTGCAGTTCTATGACTGGGATCACAGGTATTTCGTTAAATACTTTTCTGGGTGTGTCTGTAAGGGCGTTTCCAGACAAATTACCACTGGGATTAGTACCCCATACAAAGCATACCGCCCTCCCCAAAGTATGTAGGCTAAGGGAGATTTTATTCTTCCTCTGTTGGGTGCTTGAGCTAGGAGATAGGATTTCTCATACCCTAGGACATCTATCCTGATCAGACCTTCACTCAGACTGGTTAATATATCATTGGCTTTTCTACCACACATTGTGGAATTTCTCAGCCTCCATAATCATAATTCCATAATCATAATTCCTCCATAATTCCTTACAATGAACTACAACACATATACATGCATGCATGGAGTTTTATTTTTCTTTGTAGTGGTACTGTGGCTTGAACTCAGGGCCCTCCCATGCTCTTCACTAGGCTTCTCCTCTCCCAGGTGGTGATCTACCACTTGAGCCATATCTCTAGTTGGAAGTTTGTTTCTTTAAGAATTCTGATTAGGGCTGGGGATATGGCCTAGTGGCAAGAGTGCTTGCCTTGTATACATACATGAGGCTCTGGGTTCAATTCCCCAGCACCACATATACAGAAAACGGCCAGAAGTGGCGCTGTGGCTCAAGTGGCAGAGTGCTAGCCTTGAGCAAAAAGAAGCCAGGGACAGTGCTCAGGCCCTGAGTTCAAGGCCCAGGAATGGCCAAAAAAAAAAAAAAAAGAATTCTGGGGCTGGGAATATGGCCTAGTGGCAAGAGTGCTTGCCTCTTATATATGAGGCCCTGGGTTCGATTCCTCAGCACCACATACACAGAAAAATGGCCAGAAGTGGTGCTGTGGCTCAAGTGGCAGAGTGCTAGCCTTGAGCAAAAAGAAGCCAGGGACAGTGCTCAGGCCCTGAGTTCACGGCCCAGGACTGGCCAAAAAAAAAAAAAAAGAATTCTGATTAATAACTCTGTATATTAAAATATCAAAC
>NW_025960012.1:0-38815 GCF_023159225.1 Perognathus longimembris pacificus | reverse complement strand
GGCTGATAGTTGTTTGGACTGCTTTTAAGTTCTGTTTACATTAATACCTACATATGTGAATGTATGTATGTGTGTGTGCGCGCGCACAGATGTATGTGGGTGTGAATGTGTTCAAGATTAAAAATGTATGATGTAAAAATAGGTTAGTTTAACTTTAAACTTCAAAAGATCATCGAATTTGGGCATTACCAAAAGCTTTAAAGGATTATTTATTTTAAAAGGAACTATAGTTAAAAATTCTTTAATTCATGGTCAAAAATAAATAAATTAATAAATAAATAAGAACTTAGCATGGGCCTTTGAACCTATCCTCAGTAGTGAGGGTAAACTGACAAAAGTGCAGTTTAGCCGATCCACGTGACAGACAGCGGTAGGGTGGCGTCCATTCATAGTGGGAGGGGGCAAGCTGGCCCCAAGGCAGTTCATCAAGCTCTAAGGAGTAGGATGGAGATAGGCCCATTCTATAGGACAGGCCAATGGAGGCCTTTCTTTTATTTCTTTTGTTTTTAGGTATAAACATTGGAAACCTCAGGGTAAAATGTATGATTTGACTGATACTTCTAAAACTGCCCCTTAGATGGATTGAATTTGGAATATCTTAAGGAGAGTTAAAAGTTTATTTACCTGATATAACTCGATTTCTGTACAGGTTTGCAATTTGGATGTATTAAAAAGGCAAATATGCTAACTCTGAAATCTCATGGTTATAATTCTGGGGCACACTGCTAAGTGTACTATTGTTACAATGTTTTGGGTATCACTTTAATGAATCAGGTACTAAAATTTTTTTTAAGTGTAAACTGTTCTGTAACAGTAAGATTAACTATCTTAAGTCACATATAATCAGGTAAATATTTTAAAGTATATAAACTAATGGGGGATAGAAGTACACAACTTTCATTACTCTCTGTATATAGGAAAATGGCTCTTTTAAAGCAGGCAACCAGGAGGCAAGTGCCCCCTGGGCTTCAGTTTTTCTATGCAAATACAGCTGAGGTAAAGGTGTGAAAGCCTCTACTTTAAAGGTTTTAGAATGCCTTTCTAGATAAGAAATTTGGAAGTGAAAAACAAGCAGCATGAAGCAATGGGTGATACCTAGGCTCCAGATTTCTTTAATACAACCAGGCTTGGTAAAAGACTTGAGATCAAAAATGTATTCTGAGATATGAAATTTAAAATGTTTGTTTTAAGTTGGATATAGGAAACGATGGCTATCAAGATGATTGTTTAATTACTACTCCAGTTTGTTTTACAGGTTTTCAATAAAATAATTTATTATTTGCTGCACCTGATAAAAATATTGTATCACAATTGTTACAAATTTTGCCTTTAGACTTTCAACAGTATAATTTAATAACTTGCCCCTGATAAAATTCATTTAAATAGAAGAACCATTTAAGTCTGGGATATTTAGTTAGAAGACAAGAATTACCCCCCAATTAATAAAAATCCGTACTGAAGAGTTAAAAAACTCTCAATGACTTTCAAAAGTTATTAGGGGACATCAATTGGCTTCGCCTTCCTTAGGAATTCCCACATATGCGCTGCATAATCTATTTTCCATCCTTCAAGGAGATTCGGACTTAAAAAGCCCCCGTGAATTAACTGATGAGGCACGTCAGGAGCTACTTCTAGTGGAAAAGGCCCTGCTCAAATTCCTTAGCTCTGGTAGACCTATCTGCCCCTATTGGGTGCTAATTTTACTTACCAAAGACTACCCTACAGGGGTGCTAGCTCAGTACAATAAGCCTTTGGAATGGATATATACCAAACACACTTTCTCCAAAACGTTATCCACCTATCCAGAGATGATCAGTTTCATTATCATGCAAGGCCGTAAAGAGATGCCTGCAAATCAGTGGGCAAGACGCCTACTTCATTATCACCCCTATACCTAAACAGCAGTTTGAGTTTATGTACAAACCTCTGATCTTCTCCCTCTGGCTTTAAATGGCTTTACAGGGGAAATTTTATACTATTTACCTTCTAGTCCTCTTTGGCAATTTTTTCAAAGACAAACTTATGTTATTGATAATATTTACTCTCTGAGCCCATTCTAAATGCTCCCAATGTTTTTGTAGATGGTACTAAAAATAACAAATGTGCTTTCTGGACAGAAGATAAATATCAAGTTTTCTTTACCCCTTGGCAATCAGCACAACAAAATGAGTTACAGGCTATTATATATGCTCTGGGAAATTTCTTGATACCTTTTAATTTAATTACTGACTCTGCTTATGCAGCACATGTTTTATGCAATATATACTCTGCTGTTATTTCTCAAATAAAACCCCCACTAGTTCACTATTTAAACAATTACAGAACCTGTTGCGCCAGAGGCAACACTCTTTGTATGCAGTCCATATTCGAGCTCATTCTAATTTGCCAGGTCCTATGGCATACGGTAATGCTAAAGTAGATGCTTTAGTCTCTTTTGCCTCAGCAGAAGAAGATCATGCTGCCCGGCACTCTAATGCAGGTCATTTACATGTTACTTATAAAATTCCCTTTACACAAGCTAAACAAATCATTGCTAACTGTCCTACTTGCAGGACCCTTGCTTCTGCGAACTCTTCCCCACGGTGCGAATCCTTGAGATTGGCTCCTAATAAAATTTGGCAAATGGATGTAACACACATCCCTAAATTTGGCCGCTTACAATATGTGCATGTATCCATTGATACACATTCTTCTTTTATTTGGGCAACACCTCTACCAGGGGAAAAAGGGACTCAGGTCATTCAACATTTACTAGAAACATTCGCAGTCATGGGGATTCCTTCTCAAATAAAAACTGACAATGCACCAGCTTATTCCAGTAAACAAGTATGAAAATTTTTAGAATTTCATAACATTTTTCATGTTACAGGAATTAAATACAATCCTCAAGGTCAAGGTATAGTAGAAAGAGCTCATTATACATTAAAAACACAAATTACAAAACTAAAGAGGGGGAGTATGGATAGTACTGAGGGATATGCAACTTCTATGAAAAGTATTTATAAAACAGCCCGAGCTGCTATTGCAGAAGCACTATTTGTCCTTAACTTTTAAATTTGCCTCAAGGAGATGTTTTAGCAAGAGCTGAGCAACACTTCCTAGCTCTGCCTATGCAAAACAAACCCCAGCCAGTTTGGAATAGATTGGGGGTTGGGCTAGATTGGGTCCCGGGGAGTTAACCCAGGGGCGAGGGTATGCTTATGTTTCTACAGAAGACAGCCCATCTTTCTAGCACCTGCTCCAGTGGATCCAGCAACAAACACCCCTCTGTCCATCAAGGGGGTGAGACATTCTCATTCAAGTGATAAGGCCATTCAAATGGACAGGTGTGCACTGGTAACCTGTAGGGGCTACATCAGAGGTAATGTATTGGGCCTATATTTTCTAACCCTCCTTTATTATGTCCATATTTATGGACAAAAGCCCCTGTCTCTGTTTTTACATCTATTCCTAATTTACTCTCTCCCCCTATGGGTCTGGCATTCCAGTCTTTCCTATGGAAGAGGAAAGATCATTTAACTTCTCTTATTCTCAGTTCTCTAAAGCTATCTGTCAAGGCCGTTCCCCATGTTACCCTTTTAGATATCAATATTGGATTCAGCATGGAGGTTTAGATAACTGCAGTAGAACTCGGCTGATTAGACTGTCTTCCTGGTCTGTGGGATCTCATACCTATAAATTAGATAATTATCCTATTCCTACTGGCCTGCCTAAATGTGACAATTTTACTTATCTGAACCTGAACTTTACTGAAAGACATTGGGAAAGTTGTCGAGGAATTTTTCCAACTATTTGGAATACATCCCAGCATACTTGGTATGATTGGGGACCTTTTGGTGTGTGGTTTAAAAACTGCACTGAATATAACTCATCTTGTGAACCTACTTTATCTATGAGCATGTCCATGTCTGCTGAACAGCTTTTAGGGTGGTTTGGAGCAGGCTTTAGTGACCCCCGGCCTGCTCTCGCCCATGGAAACAGGCTATTTCCTCCACAACATCATCTCTAGAAATTAGCAGCTTCTCAGGCTCCTGTATTGCTGGCCAATGGAACTTACTCAGGAACTAAAGGATCCTCGGCCTCCTACAACTTCACAGTTGTAAAGACCTACAATTTCTCTGCTTGTGTTCATTTTCCACAAGTACTGATGGTCGGCCCCATAAACATAACTAAGAATGCCATTACCTGCATAAATTGTAAATTGTATACTTGCTTGAATAACAATGTCACCTTTAATTTTAGTCAAGATAGGATCATGATTTTAACCCAGCGCAACTCCCTTTGGGTTCCTGTTTGCATGCATCGTCCCTGGGCTGGAGGACCTGTACAAGGATTGGTAATGCAGTTTTTCAAGCGGCTTCTGAGGAGGAGTCGTTGTGCCATTGGACTGATTATTGCAGGACTTGTTGGACTGATTGCCATTGCTACAACTGCAGCAGTATCCGGAGCCGCATTGCGACAATCTGTACAAACTCATGACTTTATGGTGCAGTGGCACCAGGACTCCCACAATCTGTGGCAGCACCAGCTGGAAGTAAATGCCCACCTTCAAGATGAGTTAGAAGCTGTTAAAGGAGGAGTGTTTTGGCTTGCACAGAAATATTTGGCTTTACAGCAACGATTGTTTTTGACTTGTGATTGGAATTCTAGTCATGTCTGTGTAACACCTTATAAATATAATGCCTCTGAATGTGAATGGAATGATATACAAATGCTTATAGATGGAGCCATACTAAATGGTACGTTAAGTGAACAAAGTTTATACAGGGAGGTTTTGGAAGCTTTTCAAAAGGAATTGCCAGATGCCTCCTCTATTGATGACATAGCCCAAGGACTAGCTCAGACCTTAGAAGGACTAGACCCTAGGGGGTGGTGACAAAGTATTACCCATAGTGTTGGAAGTGCCTCTATTGCCTTGATACTTATGTTATGTGTCTTTTTCTTAGGACATTGTTCTATCATAGCTATAATGAAGCGTTACACTAGGAATAATTCCTCTGATGTTTTACTCACTGCCCTTAAACTTTCCAGAGAAGCGGCTGTGGAAAATTAATAAAAAAGGGGGAATTGTTGGAGAATTAAAGTCTCCAACCAGTGGAAAAATTTAGCCCTGGCACGGTTACTCTGATACCTCATTAGCACACTAATAGGCCCTTGGGAACACATTCCCAGTAAGGAGTTTCTGGTGTTTGTGGGCCAAAGGAAGCCACCAGTTGTTGTGAGAATCTCCTTTTTCCCCCTACTTAGCAAGTCTCCCTGAGGAGACTTGCTAGACCAGCTGCCTTTAGTGTTAGATTCTCTCTGTAAACAGGAAAGTCTCCTCACTAGATTCTCACTGTAAACAGGAAAGTCTCCTCACTGTTACTTCACAAGTATTTGGAGAAGTCAAGATTGATGTTATCTAGCCTTAAGGAGATAGTAGCTAGGAGATAATTATAGTTCTACCTCGGTTGTATACAGTTCCTTGTTTTGATATCAATAATCTTTGTAGTCACTACCTCCTGTAATTAGAAAGGCATTTGTATCAAGTTCCTGCCCTCACAGTAGGAAATTTCCTCCACTTCTGTATTTGAGACAAATGTCATGCTGTATTGATCTTTTACCCTGTAATTGTAATATTGGTTTCTAACCCTATATAAACCCTGGCCCTCTTGAAATAAAGTATGCATTGGTTCACTCGCCTTGCATCCCCCGTGTCCTGATTTCGACTGCAGTTACCCAGGTTCAACACCAGGAAGTACTTAATTTATTAAGCTACTGCTTTTCTTAATCTCAGAGGAGATATTTACTGATAAACAGCTACCTACGCAGCATGTTCATGTCGTTCCTAAATGAGCTTTTATCTCTCTCCCCTCACCACAAATCAGATTCTTCTGAGGAGTTCTCAGTACATTATCCTTTCCCCTGTGTAATTACCTTAACAAGCTCCAGCTGTTTTTATTCTCAGAAGCTTTACTCCCTGATATACAGCTGCCTACCCCCTTCGTAAGTGCAGGTCCTAAATGAGCTTTTTTTCTCTGTTACCTCACCACAATCCAGATTCTTTTGGGGAGTTACCAGTACAGTAACCATACCAGGAAGTACCTAATTTATTAAGCTACTGTTATTCTTAATCTCAGTGGAGATATTTACTGATAAACAGCTACGTACGCAGTATGTTCATGTCGTTCCTTAATGAGCTTTTATCTCTCTCCCCTCACCACAAATTAGATTCTTCGGAGGAGTTCCCAGTACATTATCCTTTCCCCTGTGTAATTACCTTAACAAGCTCCAGCTGTTTTTATTCTCAAAAGGTTTACTCCCTGATATACAGCTGCCTACCCCCTTCGTAAGTGCAGGTCCTAAATGAGCTTTTTTCTCTGTTCCCTCACCACAATCCAGATTCTTTTGGGGAGTTACCAGTACAGTAACCATACCAGGAAGTACTTAATTTATTAAGCTACTGCTTTTCTTAATCTCAGTGGAGATATTTACTGATAAACAGCTACCTACGCAGCATGTTCATGTCGTTTCAAAATGAGGTTTTATCTCTCTCCCCTCACCACAAATCAGATTCTTCTGAGGAGTTCCCAGTATATTATCTTTTCCCATGTGTAATTACCTTAACAAGCTCCAGCTGTTTTTATTCTCAGAAGCTTTACTCCCTGATATACAGCTGCCTATCCCCTTCGTAAGTGCAGGTCCTAAATGAGCTTTTTCTCTGTTCCCTCACCACAATCCAGATTCTTTTGGGGAGTTACCAGTACAGTAACCATACCAGGAAGTACTTAATTTATTAAGCTACTGCTTTTCTTAATCTCAGTGGAGATATTTACTGATAAACAGCTACCTACGCAGCATGTTCATGTCGTTCCTCAATGAGCTTTTATCTCTCTCCCTTCACCACAAATCAGATTCTTCTGAGGAGTTCCCAGTACATTATCCTTTCCCCTGTATAATTACCTTAACAAGCTCCAGCTGTTTTTATTCTCAGAAGGTTTACTCCCTGATATACAGCTGCCTACCCCCTTCGTAAGTGCAGGTCCTAAATGAGCTTTTTTCTCTGTTCCCTCACCACAATTCAGATTCTTTTGGGGAGTTACCAGTACAGTAACCATACCAGGAAGTACTTCATTTATTAAGCTACTGCTTTTCTTAATCTCAGTGTAGATATTTACTGATAAACAGCTACCTACGCAGCATGTTCATGTCGTTCCTAAATGAGCTTTTATCTCTCTCCCCTCACCACAAATCAGATTCTTCTGAGGAGTTCCCAGTACATTATCCTTTCCCCTGTGTAATTCCCTTAACAAGCTCCAGCTGTTTTTTTTTCTCAGAAGGTTTAATCCCTGATATACAGCTGCCTACCCCCTTCGTAAGTGCAGGTCCTAAATGAGCTTTTTTCTCTGTTCCCTCAGCACAATCCAGATTCTTTTGGGGAGTTACCAGTACAGTAACCATACCAGGAAGTACTTAATTTATTAAGCTACTGCTTTTCTTAATCTCAGTGGAGATATGTACTGATAAACAGCTACCTACGCAGCATGTTCATGTCGTTCCTAAATGAGCTTTTATCTCTCTCCCCTCACCACAAATCAGATTCTTCTGAGGAGTTCCCAGTACATTATCCTTTCCCCTGTGTAATTACCTTAACAAGTTCCAGCTGTTTTTATTCTCAGAAGGTTTACTCCCTGATATACAGCTGCCTACCCCCTTCGTATGTGCAAGTCTTAAATGAGCTTTTTCCTCTGTTCCCTCACCACAATCCAGATTCTTTTGGGGAGTTACCAGTAAAGTAACCATATCAGGAAGTACTTAATTTAATAAGCTACTGCTTTTCTTAATCTCAGTGGAGATATTTACTGATAAACAGCTACCTACGCAGCATGTTGATGTCGTGCCTAAATGAGCTTTTATCTCTCTCCCCTCACCACAAATTAGATTCTTCTGAGGAGTTCCCAGTACATTATCCTTTCCCCTGTGTAATTCCCTTAACAAGCTCCAGCTGTTTTTATTCTCAGAAGGTTTAATCCCTGATATACAGCTGCCTACCCCCTTCGTAAGTGCAGGTCCTAAATGAGCTTTTTTCTCTGTTCCCTCAGCACAATCCAGATTCTTTTGGGGAGTTACCAGTACAGTAACCATACCAGGAAGTACTTAATTTATTAAGCTACTGCTTTTCTTAATCTCAGTGGAGATATGTACTGATAAACAGCTACCTACGCAGCATGTTCATGTCGTTCCTAAATGAGCTTTTATCTCTCTCCCCTCACCACAAATCAGATTCTTCTGAGGAGTTCCCAGTACATTATCCTTTCCCCTGTGTAATTACCTTAACAAGCTCCAGCTGTTTTTATTCTCAGAAGGTTTACTCCCTGATATACAGCTGCCTACCCCCTTCGTAAGTGCAGGTCCTAAATGAGCTTTTTTCTCTGTTCCCTCACCACAATCCAGATTCTTTTGGGGAGTTACCAGTACAGTAACCATACCAGGAAGTACTTAATTTTTTTTTTTTGGCCAGTCCTGGGCCTTGGACTCAGGGCCTGAGCACTGTCCCTGGCTTCTTCCCGCTCAAGGCTAGCACTGTGCCTCTTGATCCACAGCGCCGCTTCTGGCCGTTTTCTGTATATGTGGTGCTGGGGAATCGAACCTAGGGCCTCGTGTATCCGAGGCAGGCACTCTTGCCACTAGGCTATATCCCCAGCCCCAGGAAGTACTTAATTTTAAGCTACTGCTTTTCTTAATCTCAGTGGAGATATTTACTGATAAACAGCTACCTACGCAGCACGTTCATGTCGTTCCTAAATGAGCTTTTATCTCTCATCCCTCACCAGAAATCAGATTCTTCTGAGAATTTCCCAGTACATTATCCTTTACCCTGTGTAATTACCTTAACAAGTTCCAGCTGTTTTATTCTCAGAAGGTTTACTCCCTGATATACAGCTGCCTACCCCCTTCGTAAGTGCAGGTCCTAAATGAGCTTTTTTCTCTGTTCCCTCACCACAATCCAGATTCTTTTGGAGAGTTACCAGTACAGTAACAATACCAGGAAGTACTTAATTTATTAAGCTACTGCTTTTCATAATCTCAGTGGAGAAATTTACTGATAAACAGCTACCTACACAGCATGGTCATGTCGCTCTTAAATGAGCTTTTATCTCTCTCCCCTCAGCACAAATTAGATTCTTCTGAGTTGTTCCCAGTACATTAATCTTTCTTCTGTGTAATTACCTTAACAAGCTCCAGCTGTTTTTTTTCTCAGAAGGTTTACTCCCTGATAAACAGCTGCCTACCCCCTTCGTAAGTGCAGGTCCTAAATGAGCTTTTTTCTCTGTTCCCTCACCACAATCCAGATTCTTTTGGGAGTTACCAGTAGAGTAACCATATCAGGAAGTACTTAATTTATTAAGCTACTGCTTTTCTTAATCTCAGTGGAGATATTTACTGATAAACAGCTACCTACGCAGCATGTTCATGTCGTTCCTAAATGAGCTTTTATCTCTCTCCCCTCACCACAAATCAGATTCTTCTGAGGAGTTCCCAGTACATTATCCTTTCCCCTGTGTAATTACCTTAACAAGCTCCAGCTGTTTTTATTGTCAGAAGGTTTACTCCCTGATATACAGCTGCCTACCGCCTTCGTAAGTGCAGGTCCTAAATGAGCTTTTTTCTCTGTTCCCTCACCACAATCCAGATTCTTTTGGGGAGTTACCAGTACAGTAACCATACCAGGAAGTACTTAATTTATTAAGCTACTGCTTTTCTTAATCTCAGTGGAGATATTTACTGATAAACAGCTCCCTACGCAGCATGTTCATGTCGTTCCTAAATGAGCTTTTATCTCTCTCCCCTCACCACAAATCAGATTCTTCTGAGGAGTTCCCAGTACATTATCCTTTCCCCTGTGTAATTACCTTAACAAGCTCCAGCTGTTTTTATTCTCAGAAGGTTTACTCCCTGATATACAGCTGCCTACCCCCTTCGTAAGTGCAGGTCCTAAATGAGCTTTTTTCTCTGTTCCCTCACCACAATCCAGATTCTTTTGGGGAGTTACCAGTACAGTAACCATACCAGGAAGTACTTAATTTATTAAGCTACTGCTTTACTTAATCTCAGTGGAGATATTTACTGATAAACAGCTACCTACGCAGCATGTTCATGTCGTTCCTAAATGAGCTTTTATCTCTCTCCCCTCACCACCAATCAGATTCTTCTGAGGAGTTCCCAGTACATTATCCTTTCCCCTGTGTAATTACCTTAACAAGCTCCAGCTGTTTTTATTCTCAGAAGGTTTACTCCCTGATATACAGCAGCCTACCCCCTTCGAAAGTGCAGGTCCTAAATGAGATTTTTTCTCTAATCCCTCACCACAATCCAGATTCTTTTGGGGAGTTACCAGTACAGTAACCATTCCAGGAAGTACTTAACTTATTAAGCTACTGCTTTTCTTAATCTCAGTGGAGATATTTACTGATAAACATCTACCTACGCAGCATGTTCATGTCGTTCCTAAATGAGCTTTCATCTCTCTCCCCTCACCACAAATCAGATTCTTCTGAGGAGTTTCCAGTACTTTATAATTTCCCCTGTGTAATTACCTTAACAAGCTCCAGCTGTTTTTATTATCAGAAGGTTTACTCCCTGATATACAGCTGCCTACCCCCTTCGTCAGTGCAGGTAGTAAATGAGCTTTTTTCTCTGTTCCCTCACCACAATCCAGATTCTTTTGGGGAGTTACCAGTACAGTAACCATACCAGGAAGTACTTAATTTATTAAGCTACTGATTTTCTTAATCTCAGTGGAGATATTTACTGATAAACAGCTACCTACGCAGCATGTTCATGTCGTTCCTAAATGAGCTTTTATCTCTCTCCCCTCACCACAAATCAGATTCTTCTGAGGAGTTCCCAGTACATTATCCTTTCCCCTGTGTAATTACCTTAACAAGCACTAGCTGTTTTTATTCTCAGAAGGTTTACTCCCTGATATACAGCTGCCTACCCCCTTCGTATGTGCAAGTCTTAAATGAGCTTTTTCCTCTGTTCCCTCACCACAATCCAGATTCTTTTGGGGAGTTACCAGTAAAGTAACCATATCAGGAAGTACTTAATTTAATAAGCTACTGCTTTTCTTAATCTCAGTGGAGATATTTACTGATAAACAGCTACCTACGCAGCATGTTGATGTCGTGCCTAAATGAGCTTTTATCCCTCTCCCCTCACCACAAATCAGATTCTTCTGAGGAGTTCCCAGTACATTATCCTTTCCCCTGTGTAATTCCCTTAACAAGCTCCAGCTGTTTTTATTCTCAGAAGGTTTAATCCCTGATATACAGCTGCCTACCCCCTTCGTAAGTGCAGGTCCTAAATGAGCTTTTTTCTCTGTTCCCTCAGCACGATCCAGATTCTTTTGGGGAGTTAACAGTACAGTAACCATATCAGGAAGTACTTAATTTAATAAGCTACTGCTTTTCTTAATCTCAGTGGAGATATTTACTGATAAACAGCTACCTACGCAGCATGTTGATGTCGTGCCTAAATGAGCTTTTATCTCTCTCCCCTCACCACAAATTAGATTCTTCTGAGGAGTTCCCAGTACATTATCCTTTCCCCTGTGTAATTCCCTTAACAAGCTCCAGCTGTTTTTATTCTCAGAAGGTTTAATCCCTGATATACAGCTGCCTACCCCCTTCGTAAGTGCAGGTCCTAAATGAGCTTTTTTCTCTGTTCCCTCAGCACAATCCAGATTCTTTTGGGGAGTTACCAGTACAGTAACCATACCAGGAAGTACTTAATTTATTAAGCTACTGCTTTTCTTAATCTCAGTGGAGATATGTACTGATAAACAGCTACCTACGCAGCATGTTCATGTCGTTCCTAAATGAGCTTTTATCTCTCTCCCCTCACCACAAATCAGATTCTTCTGAGGAGTTCCCAGTACATTATCCTTTCCCCTGTGTAATTACCTTAACAAGCTCCAGCTGTTTTTATTCTCAGAAGGTTTACTCCCTGATATACAGCTGCCTACCCCCTTCGTAAGTGCAGGTCCTAAATGAGCTTTTTTCTCTGTTCCCTCACCACAATCCAGATTCTTTTGGGGAGTTACCAGTACAGTAACCATACCAGGAAGTACTTAATTTTTTTTTTTTGGCCAGTCCTGGGCCTTGGACTCAGGGCCTGAGCACTGTCCCTGGCTTCTTCCCGCTCAAGGCTAGCACTGTGCCTCTTGATCCACAGCGCCGCTTCTGGCCGTTTTCTGTATATGTGGTGCTGGGGAATCGAACCTAGGGCCTCGTGTATCCGAGGCAGGCACTCTTGCCACTAGGCTATATCCCCAGCCCCAGGAAGTACTTAATTTTAAGCTACTGCTTTTCTTAATCTCAGTGGAGATATTTACTGATAAACAGCTACCTACGCAGCACGTTCATGTCGTTCCTAAATGAGCTTTTATCTCTCATCCCTCACCAGAAATCAGATTCTTCTGAGAATTTCCCAGTACATTATCCTTTACCCTGTGTAATTACCTTAACAAGTTCCAGCTGTTTTTATTCTCAGAAGGTTTACTCCCTGATATACAGCTGCCTACCCCCTTCGTAAGTGCAGGTCCTAAATGAGCTTTTTTCTCTGTTCCCTCACCACAATCCAGATTCTTTTGGAGAGTTACCAGTACAGTAACAATACCAGGAAGTACTTAATTTATTAAGCTACTGCTTTTCATAATCTCAGTGGAGAAATTTACTGATAAACAGCTACCTACACAGCATGGTCATGTCGCTCTTAAATGAGCTTTTATCTCTCTCCCCTCAGCACAAATTAGATTCTTCTGAGTTGTTCCCAGTACATTAATCTTTCTTCTGTGTAATTACCTTAACAAGCTCCAGCTGTTTTTTTTCTCAGAAGGTTTACTCCCTGATAAACAGCTGCCTACCCCCTTCGTAAGTGCAGGTCCTAAATGAGCTTTTTTCTCTGTTCCCTCACCACAATCCAGATTCTTTTGGGGAGTTACCAGTAGAGTAACCATATCAGGAAGTACTTAATTTATTAAGCTACTGCTTTTCTTAATCTCAGTGGAGATATTTACTGATAAACAGCTACCTACGCAGCATGTTCATGTCGTTCCTAAATGAGCTTTTATCTCTCTCCCCTCACCACAAATCAGATTCTTCTGAGGAGTTCCCAGTACATTATCCTTTCCCCTGTGTAATTACCTTAACAAGCTCCAGCTGTTTTTATTGTCAGAAGGTTTACTCCCTGATATACAGCTGCCTACCGCCTTCGTAAGTGCAGGTCCTAAATGAGCTTTTTTCTCTGTTCCCTCACCACAATCCAGATTCTTTTGGGGAGTTACCAGTACAGTAACCATACCAGGAAGTACTTAATTTATTAAGCTACTGCTTTTCTTAATCTCAGTGGAGATATTTACTGATAAACAGCTCCCTACGCAGCATGTTCATGTCGTTCCTAAATGAGCTTTTATCTCTCTCCCCTCACCACAAATCAGATTCTTCTGAGGAGTTCCCAGTACATTATCCTTTCCCCTGTGTAATTACCTTAACAAGCTCCAGCTGTTTTTATTCTCAGAAGGTTTACTCCCTGATATACAGCTGCCTACCCCCTTCGTAAGTGCAGGTCCTAAATGAGCTTTTTTCTCTGTTCCCTCACCACAATCCAGATTCTTTTGGGGAGTTACCAGTACAGTAACCATACCAGGAAGTACTTAATTTATTAAGCTACTGCTTTACTTAATCTCAGTGGAGATATTTACTGATAAACAGCTACCTACGCAGCATGTTCATGTCGTTCCTAAATGAGCTTTTATCTCTCTCCCCTCACCACCAATCAGATTCTTCTGAGGAGTTCCCAGTACATTATCCTTTCCCCTGTGTAATTACCTTAACAAGCTCCAGCTGTTTTTATTCTCAGAAGGTTTACTCCCTGATATACAGCAGCCTACCCCCTTCGAAAGTGCAGGTCCTAAATGAGATTTTTTCTCTAATCCCTCACCACAATCCAGATTCTTTTGGGGAGTTACCAGTACAGTAACCATTCCAGGAAGTACTTAACTTATTAAGCTACTGCTTTTCTTAATCTCAGTGGAGATATTTACTGATAAACATCTACCTACGCAGCATGTTCATGTCGTTCCTAAATGAGCTTTCATCTCTCTCCCCTCACCACAAATCAGATTCTTCTGAGGAGTTTCCAGTACTTTATAATTTCCCCTGTGTAATTACCTTAACAAGCTCCAGCTGTTTTTATTATCAGAAGGTTTACTCCCTGATATACAGCTGCCTACCCCCTTCGTCAGTGCAGGTAGTAAATGAGCTTTTTTCTCTGTTCCCTCACCACAATCCAGATTCTTTTGGGGAGTTACCAGTACAGTAACCATACCAGGAAGTACTTAATTTATTAAGCTACTGATTTTCTTAATCTCAGTGGAGATATTTACTGATAAACAGCTACCTACGCAGCATGTTCATGTCGTTCCTAAATGAGCTTTTATCTCTCTCCCCTCACCACAAATCAGATTCTTCTGAGGAGTTCCCAGTACATTATCCTTTCCCCTGTGTAATTACCTTAACAAGCACTAGCTGTTTTTATTCTCAGAAGGTTTACTCCCTGATATACAGCTGCCTACCCCCTTCGTATGTGCAAGTCTTAAATGAGCTTTTTCCTCTGTTCCCTCACCACAATCCAGATTCTTTTGGGGAGTTACCAGTAAAGTAACCATATCAGGAAGTACTTAATTTAATAAGCTACTGCTTTTCTTAATCTCAGTGGAGATATTTACTGATAAACAGCTACCTACGCAGCATGTTGATGTCGTGCCTAAATGAGCTTTTATCCCTCTCCCCTCACCACAAATCAGATTCTTCTGAGGAGTTCCCAGTACATTATCCTTTCCCCTGTGTAATTCCCTTAACAAGCTCCAGCTGTTTTTATTCTCAGAAGGTTTAATCCCTGATATACAGCTGCCTACCCCCTTCGTAAGTGCAGGTCCTAAATGAGCTTTTTTCTCTGTTCCCTCAGCACGATCCAGATTCTTTTGGGGAGTTAACAGTACAGTAACCATACCAGGAAGTACTTAATTTATTAAGCTACTGCTTTTCTTAATCTCAGTGGAGATATGTACTGATAAACAGCTACCTACGCAGCATGTTCATGTCGTTCCTAAATGAGCTTTTATCTCTCTCCCCTCACCACAAATCAGATTCTTCTGAGGAGTTCCCAGTACATTATCCTTTCCCCTGTGTAATTACCTTAACAAGCACCAGCTGTTTTTATTCTCAGAAGGTTTACTCCCTGATATACAGCTGCCTACCCCCTTCGTAAGTGCAGGTCCTAAATGAGCTTTTTTCTCTGTTCCCTCACCACAATCCAGATTCTTTTGGGGAGTTACCAGTACAGTAACCATACCAGGAAGTACTTAATTTATTAAGCTACTGCTTTTCTTAATCTCAGTGGAGATATTTACTGATAAACAGCTACCTACGCAGCATGTTCATGTCGTTCCTAAATGAGCTTTTATCTCTCTCCCCTCACCACAAATCAGATTCTTCTCAGAAGTTCCCAGTACATTATCCTTTCCCCTGTGTAATTACCTTAACAAGCTCCAGCTGTTTTTATTCTCAGAAGGTTTACTCCCTGATATACAGCTGCCTACCCCCTTCGTAAGTGCAGGTCCTAAATGAGCTTTTTTCTCTGTTCCCTCACCACAATCCAGATTCTTTTGGGGAGTTACCAGTACAGTAACCATACCAGGAAGTACTTAATTTTTTTTTTTTGGCCAGTCCTGGGCCTTGGACTCAGGGCCTGAGCACTGTCCCTGGCTTCTTCCCGCTCAAGGCTAGCACTGTGCCTCTTGATCCACAGCGCCGCTTCTGGCCGTTTTCTGTATATGTGGTGCTGGGGAATCGAACCTAGGGCCTCGTGTATCCGAGGCAGGCACTCTTGCCACTAGGCTATATCCCCAGCCCCAGGAAGTACTTAATTTTAAGCTACTGCTTTTCTTAATCTCAGTGGAGATATTTACTGATAAACAGCTACCTACGCAGCACGTTCATGTCGTTCCTAAATGAGCTTTTATCTCTCATCCCTCACCAGAAATCAGATTCTTCTGAGGAGTTCCCAGTACATTATCCTTTCCCCTGTGTAATTACCTTAACAAGCTCCAGCTGTTTTTATTCTCAGAAGGTTTACTCCCTGATATACAGCTGCCTACCCCCTTCGTAAGTGCAGGTCCTAAATGAGCTTTTGTCTCTGTTCCCTCACCACAATCCAGATTCTTTTTTGGAGTGACCAGTACAGTAACAATACCAGGAAGTACTTAATTTATTAAGCTACTGCTTTTCATAATCTCAGTGGAGAAATTTACTGATAAACAGCTACCTACACAGCATGTTCATGTCGCTCTTAAATGAGCTTTTATCTCTCTCCCCTCACCACAAATTAGATTCTTCTGAGTTGTTCCCAGTACATTAATCTTTCTTCTGTGTAATTACCTTAACAAGCTCCAGCTGTTTTTATTCTCAGAAGGTTTACTCCCTGATATACAGCTGCCTACCCCCTTTGTAAGTGCAGGTCCTAAATGAGCTTTTTTCTCTGTTCCCTCACCACAATCCAGATTCTTCTGGCGAGTTACCAGTACAGTAACCATACAAGGAAGTACTTAATTTATTAACCTACTGCTTTTCTTAATCTCAGTGGAGATATTTACTGATAAACAGCTACCTATGCAGCATGTTCATGTCGTTCCTAAAAGAGCTTTTACTCTCTCCCCTCACCACAAATCAGATTCTTCTGAGGAGTTCCCAGTACATTACCCTTTCCCCTGTGTAATTACCTTAACAAGCTCCAGTTGTTTTTATTCTCAGAAGGTTTACTCCCTGATATACAGCTGCCTACCCCCTTCGTAAGTGCAGGTCCTAAATGAGCTTTTGTCTCTGTTCCCTCACCACAATCCAGATTCTTTTTTGGAGTGACCAGTACAGTAACAATACCTGGAAGTACTTAATTTATTAAGCTACTGCTTTTCTTAATCTCAGTGGAGATATTTATTGATAAACAGCTACCTACGCAGCATATTCATGTCGTTCCTAAAGGTGCTTTTATCTCTCTCCCCTCACCACAAATCAGATTCTTCTGAGGAGTTCCAAGTACTTTATAATTTCCCCTGTGTAATTACCTTAACAAGCTCCAGCTGTTTTTATTCTCAGAAGGTTTACTCCCTGATATACAGCTGCCTACCCCCTTCGTAAGTGCAGGTCGTAAATGAGCTTTTTTCTCTGTTCACTCACCACAATCCAGATTCTTTGGGGAGTTACCAGTACAGTAACCATACCAGGAAGTACTTAATTTATTAAGCTACTGCTTTTCTTAATCTCAGTGGAGATATTTACTGATAAACAGCTACTTACGCAGTATGTTCATGTCGTTCCTAAATGATCTTTTATCTCTCTCCCCTCACCACAAATCAGATTCTTCTGAGGAGTTCCCAGTACATTATCCTTTCCCCTGTGTAATTACCTTAACAAGCTCCAGCTGTTTTTATTCTCAGAAGGTTTACTCCCTGATATACAGCTGCCTACCCCCTTCGTAAGTGCAGGTTCTAAATGAGCTTTTTTCTCTCTTCCCTCAGCACAATCCAGATTCTTTTGGGGAGTTACCAGTACAGTAACCATACCAGGAAGTACTTAATTTATTAAGCTACTGCTTTTCTTAATCTCAGTGGAGATATTTACTGATAAACAGCTACCTACGCAGCATGTTCATGTCGTTCCTAAATGAGCTTTTATATCTCTCCCCTCACCACAAATCAGATTCTTCTGAGGAGTTCCCAGTACATTATCCTTTCCCCTGTGTAATTACCTTAACAAGCTCCAGCTGTTTTTATTCTCAGAAGGTTTACTCCCTGATATACAGCTGCCTACCCCCTTCGTAAGTGCAGGTCCTAAATGAGCTTTTTTCTCTGTTCCCTCACCACAATCCAGATTCTTTTGGGGAGTTACCAGAACAGTAACCATACCAGGAAGTACTTAATTTATTAAGCTACTGCTTTTCTTAATCTCAGTGGAGATATTTACTGATAAACAGCTACCTACGCAGTACGTTCATGTCGTTCCTAAATGAGCTTTTATCTCTCTCCCCTCACCACAAATCAGATTCTTCTCAGGAGTTCCCAGTCCATTATCCTTTCCCCTGTGTAATTACCTTAACAAGCTCCAGCTATTTTTATTCCCAGAAAGTTTACTCCCTGATATACAGCTGCCTACCCCCTTCCTAAGTGCAGATACTAAATGAGATTTTTTCTCTGTTCCCTCACCACAATCCAGATTCTTTTGGGGAGTTACCAGTACAGTAACCATACCAGGAAGTACTTAATTTATTAAGCTACTGCTTTTCTTAATCTCAGTGGAGATATTTTCTGATAAACAGCTACGTACGCAGCATGTTCATGTCGTTCCTAAATGAGCTATTATCTCTCTCCCCTCACCACAAATCAGATTCTTCTGAGGAGTTCCCAGTACATTATCCTTTCCCCTGTGTAATTACCTTAACAAGCTCCAGCTGTTTTAATTCTCAGAAGGTTTACTCCCTGATATACAGCTGCCTACCCCCTTCGTAAGTGCAGGTCCTAAATGAGCTTTTTTCTCTGTTTCCTCACCACAATCCAGATGCTTTTGGGGAGTTACCAGTACAGTAACCATACCAGGAAGTACTTAATTTATTAAGCTACTGCATTTCTTAATCTCAGTGGAGATATTTACGATAAACAGCTACCTACGCAGCATGTTCATGTCGTTCCTAAATGAGCTTTTATCTCTCTCCCCTCACCACAAATCAGATTCTTCTGAGGAGTTCCCAGTACATTATCCTTTCCCCTGTGTAATTACCTTAACAAGCTCCAGCTTTTTTTATTCTCAGAAGGTTTACTCCCTGATATACAGCTGCCTACCCCCTTCGTAAGTGCAGGTCCTAAATGAGCTTTTTTCTCTGTTCCCTCACCACAATCCAGATTCTTTTGGGGAGTTACCAGTACAGTAACCATACCAGGAAGTACTTAATTTATTAAGCTACTGCTTTTCTTAATCTCAGTGGAGATATTTACTGATAAACAGCTACCTACGCAGCATGTTCATGTCGTTCCTCAATGAGCTTTTATCTCTCTCCCCTCACCACAAATCAGATTCTTCTGAGGAGTTCCCAGTACATTATCCTTTCCCCTGTGTAATTACCTTCACAAGCTCCAGCAGTTTTTATTCTCAGAAGGTTTACTCACTGATATACAGCTGCCTACCCCCTTCGTAAGTGCAGGTCCTAAATGAGCTTTTTTCTCTGTTCCCTCACCACAATCCAGATTCTTTTGGGGAGTTACCAGTACAGTAACCATACCAGGAAGTACTTAATTTATTAAGCTACTGCTTTTCTTAATCTCAGTGGAGATATTTACTGATAAACAGCTACCTACGCAGCATGTTCATGTCGTTCCTCAATGAGCTTTTATCTCTCTCCCCTCACCACAAATCAGATTCTTCTGAGGAGTTCCCAGTACATTATCCTTTCCCCTGTGTAATTACCTTAACAAGCTCCAGCAGTTTTTATTCTCAGAAGGTTTACTCACTGATATACAGCTGCCTACCCCCTTCGTAAGTGCAGGTCCTAAATGAGCTTTTTTCTCTGGTTCCTCACCACAATCCAGATTCTTTTGGGGAGTTACCAGTACAGTAACCATACCAGGAAGTACTTAATTTATTAAGCTACTGCTTTTCTTAATCTCAGTGGAGATATTTACTGATAAACAGCTACGTACGCAGCATGTTCATGTCGTTCCTAAATGAGCTTTTATCTCTCTCCCCTCACCACAAATCAGATTCTTCTGAGGAGTTCCCAGTCCATTATCATTTCCCCTGTGTAATTACCTTAACAAGCTCCAGCTGTTTTTATTCTCAGAAGGTTTACTCCCTGATATACAGCTGCCTACCCCCTTCGTAAGTGCAGGTCCTAAATGAGATTTTTTCTCTGTTTCCTCACCACAATCCAGATTCTTTTGGGGAGTTACCAGTACAGGAACCATACCAGGAAGTACTTAATTTAATAAGCTACTGCTTTTCTTAATCTCAGTGGAGATATTTACTGATAAACAGCTACCTACGCAGCATGTTGATGTCGTGCCTAAATGAGCTTTTATCTCTCTCCC
Source organism: Perognathus longimembris pacificus (assembly GCF_023159225.1). Taxonomy (NCBI): domain Eukaryota; kingdom Metazoa; phylum Chordata; class Mammalia; order Rodentia; family Heteromyidae; genus Perognathus; species Perognathus longimembris. Next base: position 18,639 of record NW_025960012.1, on the reverse strand, counting down.
CTCACCACAAATTAGATTCTTCTGAGGAGTTCCCAGTACATTATCCTTTCCCCTGTGTAATTCCCTTAACAAGCTCCAGCTGTTTTTATTCTCAGAAGGTTTAATCCCTGATATACAGCTGCCTACCCCCTTCGTAAGTGCAGGTCCTAAATGAGCTTTTTTCTCTGTTCCCTCAGCACAATCCAGATTCTTTTGGGGAGTTACCAGTACAGTAACCATACCAGGAAGTACTTAATTTATTAAGCTACTGCTTTTCTTAATCTCAGTGGAGATATGTACTGATAAACAGCTACCTACGCAGCATGTTCATGTCGTTCCTAAATGAGCTTTTATCTCTCTCCCCTCACCACAAATCAGATTCTTCGGAGGAGTTCCCAGTACATTATCCTTTCCCCTGTGTAATTACCTTAACAAGCTCCAGCTGTTTTTATTCTCAGAAGGTTTACTCCCTGATATACAGCTGCCTACCCCCTTCGTAAGTGCAGGTCCTAAATGAGCTTTTTTCTCTGTTCCCTCACCACAATCCACATTCTTTTGGGGAGTTACCAGTACAGTAACCATACCAGGAAGTACTTAATTTATTAAGCTACTGCTTTTCTTAATCTCAGTGGAGATATTTACTGATAAACAGCTACCTACGCAGCATGTTCATGTCGTTCCTAAATGAGCTTTTATCTCTCTCCCCTCACCACAACTCAGATTCTTCTCAGAAGTTCCCAGTACATTATCCTTTCCCCTGTGTAATTACCTTAACAAGCTCCAGCTGTTTTTATTCTCAGAAGGTTTACTCCCTGATATACAGCTGCCTACCCCCTTCGTAAGTGCAGGTCCTAAATGAGCTTTTTTCTCTGTTCCCTCACCACAATCCAGATTCTTTTGGGGAGTTACCAGTACAGTAACCATACCAGGAAGTACTTAATTTTTTTTTTTTGGCCAGTCCTGGGCCTTGGACTCAGGGCCTGAGCACTGTCCCTGGCTTCTTCCCGCTCAAGGCTAGCACTGTGCCTCTTGATCCACAGCGCCGCTTCTGGCCGTTTTCTGTATATGTGGTGCTGGGGAATCGAACCTAGGGCCTCGTGTATCCGAGGCAGGCACTCTTGCCACTAGGCTATATCCCCAGCCCCAGGAAGTACTTAATTTTAAGCTACTGCTTTTCTTAATCTCAGTGGAGATATTTACTGATAAACAGCTACCTACGCAGCACGTTCATGTCGTTCCTAAATGAGCTTTTATCTCTCATCCCTCACCAGAAATCAGATTCTTCTGAGAATTTCCCAGTACATTATCCTTTACCCTGTGTAATTACCTTAACAAGTTCCAGCTGTTTTTATTCTCAGAAGGTTTACTCCCTGATATACAGCTGCCTACCCCCTTCGTAAGTGCAGGTCCTAAATGAGCTTTTTTCTCTGTTCCCTCACCACAATCCAGATTCTTTTGGAGAGTTACCAGTACAGTAACCATACCAGGAAGTACTTAATTTATTAAGCTACTGCTTTTCTTAATCTCAGTGGAGATATTTACTGATAAACAGCTACCTACGCAGCATGTTCATGTCGTTCCTATATGAGCTTTTATCTCTCTCCCCTCACCACAAATCAGATTCTTCTGAGGAGTCCCCAGTACATTATCCTTTCCCCTGTGTATATTACCTTAACAAGCTCCAGCTGTTTTTATTCTCAGAAGGTTTACTCCCTGATATACAGCTGCCTACCCCCTTTGTAAGTGCAGGTCCTAAATGAGCTTTTTTCTCTGTTCCCTCACCACAATCCAGATTCTTCTGGCGAGTTACCAGTACAGTAACCATACCAGGAAGTACTTAATTTATTAAGCTACTGCTTTTCTTAATCTCAGTGGAGATATTTACTGATAAACAGCTACCTATGCAGCATGTTCATGTCGTTCCTAAAAGAGCTTTTATCTCTCTCCCCTCACCACAAATCAGATTCTTCTGAGGAGTTCCCAGTACATTATCCTTTCCCCTGTGTAATTACCTTAACAAGCTCCAGCTGTTTTTATTCTCAGAAGGTTTACTCCCTGATATACAGCTGCCTACCCCCTTCGTAAGTGCAGGTCCTAAATGAGCTTTTTTCTCTGTTCCCTCACCACAATCCAGATTCTTTTTTGGAGTGACCAGTACAGTAACAATACCAGGAAGTACTTAATTTATTAAGCTACTGCTTTTCATAATCTCAGTGGAGAAATTTACTGATAAACAGCTACCTACACAGCATGTTCATGTCGCTCTTAAATGAGCTTTTATCTCTCTCCCCTCACCACAAATTAGATTCTTCTGAGTTGTTCCCAGTACATTAATCTTTCTTCTGTGTAATTACCTTAACAAGCTCCAGCTGTATTTTTTCTCAGAAGGTTTACTCCCTGATAAACAGCTGCCTACCCCCTTCGTAAGTGCAGGTCCTAAATGAGCTTTATTCTCTGTTCCCTCACCACAATCCAGATTCTTTTGGGGAGTTACCAGTAGAGTAACCATATCAGGAAGTACTTAATTTATTAAGCTACTGCTTTTCTTAATCTCAGTGGAGATATTTACTGATAAACAGCTACCTACGCAGCATGTTCATGTCGTTCCTAAATGAGCTTTTATCTCTCTCCCCTCACCACAAATCAGATTCTTCTGAGGAGTTCCCAGTACATTATCCTTTCCCCTGTGTAATTACCATAACAAGCTCCAGCTGTTTTTATTCTCAGAAGGTTTACTCCCTGATATACAGCTGCCAACCCCCTTCGTAAGTGCAGGTCCTAAATGAGCTTTTTTCTATGTTCCCTCACCACAATCCACATTCTTTTGGGGAGTTACCAGTACAGTAACCATACCAGGAAGTACTTAATTTATTAAGCTACTGCTTTTCTTAATCTCAGTGGAGATATTTACTGATAAACAGCTACCTATGCAGCATGTTCATGTCGTTCCTAAATGAGCTATTATCTCTCTCCCCTCACCACAAATCAGATTCTTCTGAGTAGTACCTAGTACATTATCCTTTCCCCTGTGTAATTACCTTTACATGCTCCAGCTGTTTTTATTCTCAGAAGGTGTACTCCCTGATATACAGCTGCCTACCCCCTTCGTAAGTGCAGGTCCTAAATGAGATTTTTTCTCTGTTCCCTCACCACAATCCAGATTCTTTTGGGGAGTTTCCAGTACAGTATCCATACCAGGAAGTACTTAATTTATTAAGCTACTGCTTTTCTTAATTTCAGTGGAGATATTTACTGATAAACAGCTACATACACAGCATGTTCATGTCGCTCCTAAATGAGCTTTTATCTCTCTCCACTCACCACAAATCAGATTCTTCTGAGGAGTTCCCAGTACTTTATCCTTTCCCCTGTGTAATTACCTTAACAAGCTCCAGCTGTTTTTATTCTCAGAAGGTTTACTCCCTGATATACTGCTGCCTACCCGCTTCGTAAGTGCAGGTCTTAAATGAGCATTTTTCTCTGTTCCCTCACCACAATCCAGATTCTTTTGGGGAGTTACCAGTAGAGTAACCATATCAGGAAGTACTTAATTTATTAAGCTACTGCTTTTCTTAATCTCAGTGGAGATATTTACTGATAAACAGCTACCTACGCAGCATGTTCATGTCGTTCCTAAATGAGCTTTTATCTCTCTCCCCTCACCACAAATCAGATTCTTCTGAGGAGTTCCCAGTACATTATCCTTTCCCCTGTGTAATTACCATAACAAGCTCCAGCTGGTTTTATTCTCAGAAGGTTTACTCCCTGATATACAGCTGCCTACCCCCTTCGTAAGTGCAGGTCCTAAATGAGCTTTTTTCTCTGTTCCCTCACCAAAATCCAGATTCTTTTGGGGAGTTACCAGTACAGTAACCATACCAGGAAGTACTTAATTTATTAAGCTACTGTTTTTCTTAATCTCAGTGGAGATATTTACTGATAAACAGCTAACTACGCAGTATGTTCATGTCGTTCCTAAATGAGCTTTTATCTCTCTCCCCTCACCACAAATCAGATTCTTCTGAGGAGTTCTCAGTACATTATCCTTTCCACTGTGTAATTACCTTAACAAACTCCAGCTGTTTTTATTCTCAGAAGGTTTACTCCCTGATATACAGCTGCCTACCCCCTTCGTCAGTGCAGGTCTTAAATGAGATTTTTTCTCTGTTCCCTCACCACAATCCAGATTCTTTTGGGGAGTTACCAGTACAGTAACCATACCAGGAAGTACTTAATTTATTAAGCTACTGCTTTTCTTAATCTCAGTGGAGATATTTACTGATAAACAGCTACCTACGCAGCATGTTCATGTCGTTCCTTAATGAGCTTTTATTTCTCTTCCCTCACCACAAATCAGATTCTTCTGAGGAGTTCCCAGTACATTATCCTGTCCCCTGTGTAATTACCTTAACAAGCTCCAGCTTTTTTTATTGTCAGAAGGTTTACTCCCTGATATACAGCTGCCTACCCCCTTCGTCAGTGCAAGTCCTAAATGAGCTTTTTTCTCTGTTCCCTCACCACAATCCAGATTCTTTTGGGGAGTTACCAGTACAGTAACCATACCAGGAAGTACTTAATTTATTAAGCTACTGCTTTTCTTAATCTCAGTGGAGATATTTACTGATAAACAGTACCTACGCAGCATGTTCATGTCGTTCCTAAATGAGATTTTATCTCTCTCCCCACACCACAAATCAGATTCTTCTGAGGAGTTCCCAGTACATTATCCTTTCCCCTGTGTAATTACCTTAACAAGCTCCAGCTGTTTTTCTTCTCAGAAGGTTTACTCCCTGATATACAGCTGCCTACCCCCTTCGTAAGTGCAGATCCTAAATGAGCTTTTTGTTCTGTTACCTCACCACAATCCAGATTCTTTTGGGGAGTTACCAGTACAGTAACCATACCAGGAAGTACCTAATTTATTAAGCTACTGTTATTCTTAATCTCAGTGGAGATATTTACTGATAAACAGCTACGTACGCAGTATGTTCATGTCGTTCCTTAATGAGCTTTTATCTCTCTCCCCTGACCACAAATTAGATTCTTCGGAGGAGTTCCCAGTACATTATCCTTTCCCCTGTGTAATTACCTTAACAAGCTCCAGCTGTTTTTATTCTCAAAAGGTTTACTCCCTGATATACAGCTGCCTACCCCCTTCGTAAGTGCAGGTCCTAAATGAGCTTTTTTCTCTGTTCCCTCACCACAATCCAGATTCTTTTGGGGAGTTACCAGTACAGTAACCATACCAGGAAGTACTTAATTTATTAAGCTACTGCTTTTCTTAATCTCAGTGGAGATATTTACTGATAAACAGCTACCTACGCAGCATGTTCATGTCGTTTCAAAATGAGGTTTTATCTCTCTCCCCTCACCACAAATCAGATTCTTCTGAGGAGTTCCCAGTATATTATCTTTTCCCATGTGTAATTACCTTAACAAGCTCCAGCTGTTTTTATTCTCAGAAGCTTTACTCCCTGATATACAGCTGCCTATCCCCTTCGTAAGTGCAGGTCCTAAATGAGCTTTTTTCTCTGTTCCCTCACCACAATCCAGATTCTTTTGGGGAGTTACCAGTACAGTAACCATACCAGGAAGTACTTAATTTATTAAGCTACTGCTTTTCTTAATCTCAGTGGAGATATTTACTGATAAACAGCTACCTACGCAGCATGTTCATGTCGTTCCTCAATGAGCTTTTATCTCTCTCCCTTCACCACAAATCAGATTCTTCTGAGGAGTTCCCAGTACATTATCCTTTCCCCTGTATAATTACCTTAACAAGCTCCATCTGTTTTTATTCTCAGAAGGTTTACTCCCTGATATACAGCTGCCTACCCCCTTCGTAAGTGCAGGTCCTAAATGAGCTTTTTTCTCTGTTCCCTCACCACAATTCAGATTCTTTTGGGGAGTTACCAGTACAGTAACCATACCAGGAAGTCCTTCATTTATTAAGCTACTGCTTTTCTTAATCTCAGTGGAGATATTTACTGATAAACAGCTACCTACGCAGCATGTTCATGTCGTTCCTAAATGAGCTTTTATCTCTCTCCCCTCACCACAAATCAGATTCTTCTGAGGAGTTCCCAGTACATTATCCTTTCCCCTGTGTAATTACCTTAACAAGCTCCAGCTGTTTTTTTTCTCAGAAGGTTTACTCCCTGATATACAGCTTCCTACCCCCTTCGTAAGTGCAGGTCCTAAATGAGCATTTTTCTCTGTTCCCTCACCAAAATCCAGATTCTTTTGTGGAGTTACCAGTACAGTAACCACACCAGGAAGTACTGAATTTATTAAGCTACTACTTTTCTTAAACTCAGTGGAGATATTTACTGATAAACAGCTACCTAGGCACCATGTTCATGTCGTTCCTAAATGAGCTTTTATCTCTCTCCTCTCACCACAAATCAGATTCTTCTGAGGAGTTCCCAGTACATTATCCTTTCCCCTGTGTAATTACCTTAACAAGCTCCAGCTGTTTTTATTCTCAGAAGGTTTACTCCCTGATATACAGCTGCCTACCCCCTTCGTATGTGCAAGTCTTAAATGAGCTTTTTCCTCTGTTCCCTCACCACAATCCAGATTCTTTTGGGGAGTTACCAGTAAAGTAACCATATCAGGAAGTACTTAATTTAATAAGCTACTGCTTTTCTTAATCTCAGTGGAGATATTTACTGATAAACGGCTACCTACGCAGCATGTTGATGTCGTGCCTAAATGAGCTTTTATCTCTCTCCCCTCACCACAAATTAGATTCTTCTGAGGAGTTCCCAGTACATTATCCTTTCCCCTGTGTAATTCCCTTAACAAGCTCCAGCTGTTTTTATTCTCAGAAGGTTTAATCCCTGATATACAGCTGCCTACCCCCTTCGTAAGTGCAGGTCCTAAATGAGCTTTTTTCTCTGTTCCCTCAGCACAATCCAGATTCTTTTGGGGAGTTACCAGTACAGTAACCATACCAGGAAGTACTTAATTTATTAAGCTACTGCTTTTCTTAATCTCAGTGGATATATTTACTGATAAACAGCTACCTACGCAGCATGTTCATGTCGTTCCTAAATGAGCTTTTATCTCTCTCCCCTCACCACAAATCAGATTCTTCGGAGGAGTTCCCAGTACATTATCCTTTCCCCTGTGTAATTACCTTAACAAGCTCCAGCTGTTTTTATTCTCAGAAGGTTTACTCCCTGATATACAGCTGCCTACCCCCTTCGTAAGTGCAGGTCCTAAATGAGCTTTTTTCTCTGTTCCCTCACCACAATCCAGATTCTTTTGGGGAGTTACCAGTACAGTAACCATACCAGGAAGTACTTAATTTATTAAGCTACTGCTTTTCTTAATCTCAGTGGAGATATTTACTGATAAACAGCTACCTACGCAGCATGTTCATGTCGTTCCTAAAAGAGCTTTTATCTCTCTCCCCTCACCACAAATCAGATTCTTCTGAGGAGTTCCCAGTACATTATCCTTTCCCCTGTGTAATTACCTTAACAAGCTCCAGCTGTTTTTCTTCTCAGAAGGTTTACTCCCTGATATACAGCTGCCTACCCCCTTCGTAAGTGCAGGTCCTAAATGAGCTTTTTTCTCTGTTCCCTCACCACAAACCAGATTCTTTTTTGGAGTGACCAGTACAGTAACAATACCAGGAAGTACTTAATTTATTAAGCTACTGCTTTTCTTAATCTCAGTGGAGAAATTTACTGATAAACAGCTACCTACACAGCATGTTCATGTCGCTCTTAAATGAGCTTTTATCTCTCTCCCCTCACCACAAATTAGATTCTTCTGAGTTGTTCCCAGTACATTAATCTTTCTTCTGTGTAATTACCTTAACAAGCTCCAGCTGTTTTTTTTCTCAGAAGGTTTACTCCCTGATAAACAGCTGCCTACCCCCTTCGTAAATGCAGGTCCTAAATGAGCTTTTTTCTCTGTTCCCTCACCACAATCCAGATTCTTTTGGGGAGTTACCAGTAGAGTAACCATATCAGGAAGTACTTAATTTATTAAGCTACTGCTTTTCTTAATCTCAGTGGAGATATTTACTGATAAACAGCTACCTACGCAGCATGTTCATGTCGTTCCTAAATGAGCTTTTATCTTTCTCCCCTCACCACAAATCAGATTCTTCTGAGTAGTACCTAGTACATTATCCTTTCCCCTGTGTAATTACCTTTACATGCTCCAGCTGTTTTTATTCTCAGAAGGTGTACTCCCTGATATACAGCTGCCTACCCCCTTCGTAAGTGCAGGTCCTAAATGAGATTTTTTCTCTGTTCCCTCACCACAATCCAGATTCTTTTGGGGAGTTTCCAGTACAGTATCCATACCAGGAAGTACTTAATTTATTAAGCTACTGCTTTTCTTAATTTCAGTGGAGATATTTACTGATAAACAGCTACATACACAGCATGTTCATGTCGTTCCTAAATGAGCTTTTATCTCTCTCCCCTCACCACAAATCAGATTCTTCGGAGGAGTTCCCAGTACATTATCCTTTCCCCTGTGTAATTACCTTAACAAGCTCCAGCTGTTTTTATTCTCAGAAGGTTTACTCCCTGATATACAGCTGCCTACCCCCTTCGTAAGTGCAGGTCCTAAATGAGCTTTTTTCTCTGTTCCCTCACCACAATCCAGATTCTTTTGGGGAGTTACCAGTACAGTAACCATACCAGGAAGTACTTAATTTATTAAGCTACTGCTTTTCTTAATCTCAGTGGAGATATTTACTGATAAACAGCTACCTACGCAGCATGTTCATGTCGTTCCTAAAAGAGCTTTTATCTCTCTCCCCTCACCACAAATCAGATTCTTCTGAGGAGTTCCCAGTACATTATCCTTTCCCCTGTGTAATTACCTTAACAAGCTCCAGCTGTTTTTCTTCTCAGAAGGTTTACTCCCTGATATACAGCTGCCTACCCCCTTCGTAAGTGCAGGTCCTAAATGAGCTTTTTTCTCTGTTCCCTCACCACAAACCAGATTCTTTTTTGGAGTGACCAGTACAGTAACAATACCAGGAAGTACTTAATTTATTAAGCTACTGCTTTTCTTAATCTCAGTGGAGAAATTTACTGATAAACAGCTACCTACACAGCATGTTCATGTCGCTCTTAAATGAGCTTTTATCTCTCTCCCCTCACCACAAATTAGATTCTTCTGAGTTGTTCCCAGTACATTAATCTTTCTTCTGTGTAATTACCTTAACAAGCTCCAGCTGTTTTTTTTCTCAGAAGGTTTACTCCCTGATAAACAGCTGCCTACCCCCTTCGTAAATGCAGGTCCTAAATGAGCTTTTTTCTCTGTTCCCTCACCACAATCCAGATTCTTTTGGGGAGTTACCAGTAGAGTAACCATATCAGGAAGTACTTAATTTATTAAGCTACTGCTTTTCTTAATCTCAGTGGAGATATTTACTGATAAACAGCTACCTACGCAGCATGTTCATGTCGTTCCTAAATGAGCTTTTATCTTTCTCCCCTCACCACAAATCAGATTCTTCTGAGTAGTACCTAGTACATTATCCTTTCCCCTGTGTAATTACCTTTACATGCTCCAGCTGTTTTTATTCTCAGAAGGTGTACTCCCTGATATACAGCTGCCTACCCCCTTCGTAAGTGCAGGTCCTAAATGAGATTTTTTCTCTGTTCCCTCACCACAATCCAGATTCTTTTGGGGAGTTTCCAGTACAGTATCCATACCAGGAAGTACTTAATTTATTAAGCTACTGCTTTTCTTAATCTCAGTGGAGATATTTACTGATAAACAGCTACATACACAGCATGTTCATGTCGCTCCAAATGAGCTTTTATCTCTCTCCACTCACCACAAATCAGATTCTTCTGAGGAGTTCCCAGTACTTTATCCTTTCCCCTGTGTAATTACCTTAACAAGCTCCAGCTGTTTTTATTCTCAGAAGGTTTAACCCTGATATACTGCTGCCTACCCGCTTCGTAAGTGCAGGTCTTAAATGAGCTTTTTTCTCTGTTCCCTCACCACAATCCAGATTCTTTTGGGGAGTTACCAGTAGAGGAACCATATCAGGAAATACTAAATTTATTAAGATACTGCTTTTCTTAATCTCAGCGGAGATATTTACTGATAAACAGCTACCTACGCAGCATGTTCATGTCGTTCCTAAATGAGCTTTTATCTCTCTCCCCTCACCACAAATCAGATTCTTCGGAGGAGTTCCCAGTACATTATCCTTTCCCCTGTGTAATTACCTTAACAAGCTCCAGCTGTTTTTATTCTCAGAAGGTGTACTCCCTGATATACAGCTGCCTAACCCCTTCGTAAGTGCCGGTCCTAAATGAGCTTTATTCTCTCTTCCCTCACCAAAATCCAGATACTTTTGGGGAGTTACCAGTACAGTAACCATACCAGGAAGTACTTAATTTATTAAGCTACTGCTTTTCTTAATCTCAGTGGAGATATTTACTGATAAACAGCTACCTACGCAGCATGTTCATGTCGTTCCTTAATGAGCTTTTATCTCTCTTCCCTCACCACAAATCAGATTCTTCTGAGGAGTTCCCAGTACATTATCCTGTCCCCTGTGTAATTACCTTAACAAGATCCAGCTTTTTTTATTGTCAGAAGGTTTACTCCCTGATATACAGCTGCCTACCCCCTTCGTCAGTGCAAGTCCTAAATGAGCTTTTTTCTCTGTTCCCTCACCACAATCCAGATTCTTTTGGGGAGTTACCAGTACAGTAACCATACCAGGAAGTACTTAATTTATTAAGCTACTGCTTTTCTTAATCTCAGTGGAGATATTTACTGATAAACAGTACCTACGCAGCATGTTCATGTCGTTCCTAAATGAGCTTTTATCTCTCTCCCCACACCACAAATCAGATTCTTCTGAGGAGTTCCCAGTACATTATCCTTTCCCCTGTGTAATTACCTTAACAAGCTCCAGCTGTTTTTCTTCTCAGAAGGTTTACTCCCTGATATACAGCTGCCTACCCCCTTCGTAAGTGCCGGTCATAAATGAGCTTTTTTCTCTGTTCCCTCACCACAATCCAGATTCTTTTGGGGAGTTACCAGTACAGTAACCATACCAGGAAGTACTTAATTTATTAAGCTACTGTTTTTCTTAATCTCAGTGGAGATATTTACTGATAAACAGCTACCTACGCAGTATGTTCATGTCGTTCCTAAATGAGCTTTTATTTCTCTCCGCTCACCACAAATCAGATTCTTCTGAGGATTTCCCAGTACATTATCCTTTCCCCTGTGTAATTACCTTAACAAACTCCAGCTGTTTTTATTCTCAGAAGGTTTACTCCCTGATATACAGCTGCCTACCCCCTTCGTAAGTGCAGGTCTTAAATGAGATTTTTTCTCTGTTCCCTCACCACAATCCAGATTCTTTTGGGGAGTTACCAGTACAGTAACCATACCAGGAATTACTTAATTTGTTAAGCTACTGCTTTTCTTAATCTCAGTGGAGATATTTACTGATAAACAGCTACCTACGCAGCATGTTCATGTCGTTCCTAAATGAGCTTTTATCTCTCTTCCCTCACCACAAATCAGATTCTTCTGAGGAGTTCCCAGTACATTATGCTTTCCCCTGTGTAATTACCTTAACAAGCTCCAGCTGTTTTTATTCTCAGAAGGTTTACTCCCTGATATACAGCTGCCTACCCCCTTCGTAAGTGCAGGTCCTAAATGAGCTTTTTTCTCTGTTCCCTCACCACAATCCAGATTCTTTTGGGGAGTTACCAGTACAGTAACCATACCAGGAAGTACTTAATTTATTAAGCTACTGCTGTTCTTAATCTCAGTGGAGATATTTACTGATAAACAGCTACCTACGCAGCATGTTCATGTAGTTCCTAAATGAGCTTTTATCTCTCTCCCCTCACCACGAATCAGATTCTTCTGAGGAGTTCCCAGTCGTTTATAATTTCCCCTGTATAATTACCTTAACAAGCTCCAGCTGTTTTTATTCTCAGAAGGTTTACTCCCTGATATACAGCTGCCTACCCCCTTCGTAAGTGCAGGTCCTAAATGAGCGTTTTTCTCTGTTCCCTCACCACAATCCAGATTCTTTGGGGAGTTACCAGTACAGTAACCATACCAGGAAGTACTTAATTTATTAAGCTACTGCTTTTCTTAATCTCAGTGGAGATATTTACAGATAAACAGCTACCTACGCAGCATGTTCATGTCGTTCCTATATGAGCTTTTATCTCTCTCCCCTCACCACAAATCAGATTCTTCTGAGGAGTTCCCAGTACATTATCCTTTCCCCTGTGTAATTACCTTAACAAGCTCCAGCTGTTTTTATTCTCAGAAGGTTTACTCCCTGATATACGGCTGCCTACCCCCTTCGTAAGTGCAGGTCCTAAATGAGCTTTTTTCTCTGTTCCCTCACCACAATCCAGATTCTTTTCGGGAGTTACCAGTACAGTAACCATACCAGGAAGTACTTAATTTATTAAGCTACTGCTTTTCTTAATCTCAGTGGAGATATTTACTGATAAACAGCTACCTACGCAGCATGTTCATGTCGTTCCTAAATGAGCTTTTATATCTCTCCCCTCACCACAAATCAGATTCTTCTGAGGAGTTCCCAGTACATTATGCTTTCCCCTGTGTAATTACCTTAACAAGCTCCAGCTGTTTTTATTCTCAGAAGGTTTACTCCCTGATATACAGCTGCCTACCCCCTTCGTAAGTGCAGGTCCTAAATGAGCTTTTTTCTCTGTTTCCTCACCACAATCCAGATTCTTTTGGGGAGTTACCAGTACAGTAACCATACCAGGAAGTACTTAATTTATTAAGCTACTGCTTTTCTTAATCTCAGTGGAGATATTTACTGATAAACAGCTACCTACGCGGCATGTTCATGTCGTTCCTAAATGAGCTTTTATATCTCTCCCCTCACCACATATCAGATTCTTCTGAGGAGTTCCCAGTACATTATCCTTTCCCCTGTGTAATTACCTTAACAAGCTCCAGCTGTTTTTATTCTCAGAAAGTTTACTCCCTGATATACAGCTGCCTACCCCCTTCATAAGTGCAGGTCCTAAATGAGGTTTTTTCTCTGTTGCCTCACCACAATCCAGATTCTTTTGGGGAGTTACCAGTACAGTAACCATACCAGGAAGTACTTAATTTATTAAGCTACTGCTTTTCTTAATCTCAGAGGAGATATTTACTGATAAACAGCTACCTACGCAGGATGTTCATGTCGTTCCTAAATGAGCTTTTATCTCTCTCCCCTCACCACAAATCAGATTCTTCTGAGGAGTTCCCAGTACATTATCCTTTCCCCTGTGTAATTACCTTAACAAGCTCCAGCTGTTTTTATTCTCTGAAGGTTTACTCCCTGATATACAGCTGCCAACCCCCTCGAAAGTGTAGGTCCTAAATGAGCTTTTTTCTCTGTTCCCTCACCACAATCCAGATTCTTTGGGGAGTTACCAGTACAGTAACCATACCAGGAAGTACTTAATTTATAAAGCTGCTGCTTTTCTTAATCTCAGTGGAGATATTTACTGATAAACAGCTACCTACGCAGCATGTTCATGTCGTTAATAAATGAGCTTTTATCTCTCTCCCCTCACAAAAAATCAGATTCTTCTGAGGAGTTCCCAGTACATTATCCTTTCCCCTGTGTAATTACCTTAACAAGCTCCAGCTGTTTTTATTCTCAGAATGTTTACTCCCTGATATACAGCTGCCTACCCCCTTCGTAAGTGCAGGTCCTAAATGAGCTTTTTTTCTCTGTTCCCTCACCACAATCCAGATTGTTTTGTGGAGTGACCAGTACAGTAACCATACCAGGAAGTATTTAATTTATTAAGCTACTGCTTTTCTTAATCTCAGTGGAGATAATTACTGATAAACAGCTACCTATGCAGCATGTTCATGTCGTTCCTAAAAGAGCTTTTATCTCTCTCCCCTCACCACAAATCAGATTCTTCTGAGGAGTTCTCAGTACATTATCCTTTCCCCTGTGTAATTACCTTAACAAGCTCCAGCTGTTTTTATCCTCAGAAGGTTTACTCCCTGATATACAGCTGCCTACCCCCTTCGTAAGTGCAGGTCCTAAATGAGCTTTTTTCTCTGTTACCTCACCACAATCCAGATTCTTTTGGGGAGTTACCAGTACAGTAACCATACCAGGAAGTACTTAATTTATTAAGCTACTGCTTTTCTTAATCTCAGTGGAGATATTTACTGATAAACAGCTACCAACGCAGCATGTTCATGTCATTCCTAAATGAGCTATAATCTCTCTCCCCTCACCAGAAATCAGATATTTCTGAGGATTTCCCAGTACATTATCCTTTCCCCTGTGTAATTACCTTAACAAGCTCCAGCTGTTTTTATTCTCAGAAGGTTTACTCCCTGATATACAGCTGCCTACCCCCTTCGAAAGTGCAGGTCCTAAATGAGCTTTTTTCTCTGTTCCCTCACCACAATCCAGATTCTTTTGGGGAGTTACCAGTACAGTAACCATACCAGGAAGTACTTAATTTATTAAGCTACTGCTTTTCTTAATCTCAGTGGAGATATTTACTGATAAACAGCTAGGTACGCAGCATGTTCAGGTCGTTCCTAAATGAGCTTTTATCTCTCTCCCCTCACCACAAATCAGATTCTTCCAAATTGTTCCCAGTACATTATCCTTTCCCCTGTGTAATTACCTTAAGAAGCTCCAGCTGTCTTTATTCTCAGAAGGTTTACTTCCTGATATACAGCTGCCTACCCCCTTCGTAAGTGCAGGTCCTAAATGAGCTTTTTTCTCTGCTCCGTCACCACAATCCAGATTCTTTTGTGGAGTTACCAGTACAGTAACCATACCAGGAAGTACTTAATTTATTAAGCTACTGCTTTTCTTAATCTCAGAGGAGATATTTACTGATAAACAGCTACGTACGCAGCATGATCATGTCGTTCCTAAATGAGCTTTTATCTCTCTACCCTCACAACAAATCAGATTCTTCTGAGCAGTACCCAGTATATTATCCTTTCCCCTGTGTAATTACCTTAACAAGCTCCAGCTGTTTTTATTCTCAGAAGGTTTACTCCCTGATATACAGCTGCCTACCCCCTTCGTAAGTGCAGGTCCTAAATGAGCTTTTTTCTCTGTTCCCTCACCACAATCCAGATTCTTTTTTGGAGTGACCAGTACAGTAACCATACCAGGAAGTACTTAATTTATTAAGCTACTGCTTTTCTTAATCTCAGTGGAGATATTTACTGATAAACAGCTACCTACGCAGCATGTTCATGTCATTCCTAAATGAGCTTTAATCTCTCTCCCCTCACCAGAAATCAGATTCTTCTGAGGAGTTCCCAGTACATTATCCTTTCCCCTGTGTAATTACCTTAACAAGCTCCAGCTGTTTTTATTCTCAGAAGGTTTACTCCCTGATATACACCTGCCTAGCCCCTTCGAAAGTGCAGGTCCTAAATGAGCTTTTTTCTCTGTTCCCTCACCACAATCCAGATTCTTTTGGGGAGTTACCAGTACAGTAACCATACCAGGAAGTACTTAATTTATTAAGCTACTGCTTTTCTTAATCTCAGTGGAGATATTTACTGATAAACAGCTACGTACGCAGCATGTTCATGTCGTTCCTAAATGAGCTTTTATCTTTCTCCCCTCACAACAAATAAGATTCTTCTGAGGAGTTCCCAGGATATTATCCTTTCCCCTGTGTAATTACCTTAACAAATTCCAGCTGTTTTTATTCTCAGAAGTTTTACTCCCTGATATACAGCTGCCTACCTCCTTCGAAAGTGCAGGTCCTAAATGAGCTTTTTTCTCTGTCAACTCACCACAATCCAGATTCTTTGGGGAGTTACCAGTACAGTAACCATACCAGGAAGTACTTAATTTATTAAGCTACTGCTTTTCTTAATCTCAGTGGAGATATTTACTGATAAACAGCTACCTACGCAGCATGTTCATGTCGTTCCTTAATGAGCTTTTATCTCTCTTCCCTCAACACAAATCAGATTCTTCTGAGGAGTTCCCAGTACATTATCCTGTCCCCTGTGTAATTACCTTAACAAGCTCCAGCTTTTTTTATTGTCAGAAGGCTTTACTCCCTGATATACAGCTGCCTACCCCCTTCGTCAGTGCAAGTCCTAAATGAGCTTTTTTCTCTGTTCCCTCACCACAATCCAGATTCTTTTGGGGAGTTACCAGTACAGTAACCATACCAGGAAGTACTTAATTTATTAAGCTACTGTTTTTCTTAATCTCAGTGGAGATATTTACTGATAAACAGCTACTTACGCAGTATGTTCATGTCCTTCCTAAATGAGCTTTTATTTCTCTCCCCTCACCACAAATCAGATTCTTCTGAGGATTTCCCAGTACATTATCCTTTCCCCTGTGTAATTACCTTAACAAACTCCAGCTGTTTTTATTCTCAGAAGGTTTACTCCCTGATATACAGCTGCCTACCCCCTTCGTAAGTGCAGGTCTTAAATGAGATTTTTTCTCTGTTCCCTCACCACAATCCAGATTCTTTTGGGGAGTTACCAGTACAGTAACCATACCAGGAATTACTTAATTTGTTAAGCTACTGCTTTTCTTAATCTCAGTGGAGATATTTACTGATAAACAGCTACCTACGCAGCATGTTCATGTCGTTCCTAAATGAGCTTTTATCTCTCTTCCCTCACCACAAATCAGATTCTTCTGAGGAGTTCCCAGTACATTATCCTTTCCCCTGTGTAATTACCTTAACAAGCTCCAGCTGTTTTTATTCTCAGAAGGTTTACTCCCTGATATACAGCTGCCTACCCCCTTCGTAAGTGCAGGTCCTAAATGAGCTTTTTTCTCTGTTCCCTCACCACAATCCAGATTCTTTTGGGGAGTTACCAGTACAGTAACCATACCAGGAAGTACTTAATTTATTAAGCTACTGCTGTTCTTAATCTCAGTGGAGATATTTACTGATAAACAGCTACCTACGCAGCATGTTCATGTAGTTCCTAAATGAGCTTTTATCTCTCTCCCCTCACCACGAATCAGATTCTTCTGAGGAGTTCCCAGTCGTTTATAATTTCCCCTGTATAATTACCTTAACAAGCTCCAGCTGTTTTTATTCTCAGAAGGTTTACTCCCTGATATACAGCTGCCTACCCCCTTCGTAAGTGCAGGTCCTAAATGAGCGTTTTTCTCTGTTCCCTCACCACAATCCAGATTCTTTGAGGAGTTACCAGTACAGTAACCATACCAGGAAGTACTTAATTTATTAAGCTACTGCTTTTCTTAATCTCAGTGGAGATATTTACAGATAAACAGCTACCTACGCAGCATGTTCATGTCGTTCCTAAATGAGCTTTTATCTCTCTCCCCTCACCACAAATCAGATTCTTCTGAGGAGTTCCCAGTACATTATCCTTTCCCCTGTGTAATTACCTTAACAAGCTCCAGCTGTTTTTATTCTCAGAAGGTTTACTCCCTGATATACGGCTGCCTACCCCCTTCGTAAGTGCAGGTCCTAAATGAGCTTTTTTCTCTGTTCCCTCACCACAATCCAGATTCTTTTCGGGAGTTACCAGTACAGTAACCATACCAGGAAGTACTTAATTTATTAAGCTACTGCTTTTCTTAATCTCAGTGGACATATTTACTGATAAACAGCTACCTACGCAGCATGTTCATGTCGTTCCTAAATGAGCTTTTATATCTCTCCCCTCACCACAAATCAGATTCTTCTGAGGAGTTCCCAGTACATTATGCTTTCCCCTGTGTAATTACCTTAACAAGCTCCAGCTGTTTTTATTCTCAGAAGGTTTACTCCCTGATATACAGCTGCCTACCCCCTTCGTCAGTGCAGGTCCTAAATGAGCTTTTTTCTCTGTTTCCTCACCACAATCCAGATTCTTTTGGGGAGTTACCAGTACAGCAACCATACCAGGAAGTATTTAATTTATTAAGCTACTGCTTTTCTTAATCTCAGTGGAGATATTTACTGATAAACAGCTACCTACGCGGCATGTTCATGTCGTTCCTAAATGAGCTTTTATATCTCTCCCCTCACCACATATCAGATTCTTCTGCGGAGTTCCCAGTACATTATCCTTTCCCCTGTGTAATTACCTTAACAAGCTCCAGCTGTTTTTATTCTCAGAAAGTTTACTCCCTGATATACAGCTTCCTACCCCCTTCGTAAGTGCAGGTCCTAAATGAGGTTTTTTCTCTGTTCCCTCACCACAATCCAGATTCTTTTGGGGAGTTACCAGTACAGTAACCATACCAGGAAGTACTTAATTTATTAAGCTACTGCTGTTCTTAATCTCAGTGGAGATATTTACTGATAAACAGCTACCTACGCAGCATGTTCATGTCGTTCCTAAATGAGCTTTTATCTCTCTCCCCTCACCACAAATCAGTTTCTTATGAGGAGTTCCCAGTACATTATCCTTTCCCCTGTGTAATTACCTTAACAAGCTCCAGCTGTTTTCTTCTCAGAAGGTTTACTCCCTGATATACAGCTGCCTACCCCCTTCGTAAGTGCCGGTCATAAATGAGCTTTTTTCTCTGTTCCCTCACCACAATACAGATTCTTTTGGGGAGTTACCAGTACAGTAACCATACCAGGAAGTACTTAATTTATTAAGCTACTGTTTTTCTTAATCTCAGTGGAGATATTTACTGATAAACAGCTACTTACGCAGTAT
>NW_025960011.1:0-7637 GCF_023159225.1 Perognathus longimembris pacificus | reverse complement strand
CGCTGCAGCTCCAGGGCCTGGGCGGCTCGGTGCTGCTGCTGCTGCTGCTGCTGCTGCTGCTGCTGCTGCAGGGCGTAGAGCTCCTGCTGCCGGAGCAGCTGAGGCCGGGAGTACATGGGGAGCTGGCCGGGGTGCTGCATGTGAGAGGCGGGCCCTCGGCCCCCGTACACGGGGGGCCACAGCGAGGCCTGGTCCATGACGTCCGCTGCGGGTGGGGGGGCGTGAGGGGAGGGAGGCTGACATCAGCCTGGACCGAGGGCGGGGATCCCGCCTGGGCCGCTGCCCCTGGTGAACCACATCCCCGGGCCCTCCGGCCCCGCCCCTCAGGCCCCGCCCCCGCCAGGCCCCGCCCCTCAGGCCCCGCCCCCGCCAGGCCCCGCCCCCTCCCTCACCGAGCGCGTGGGGGGCGGTGTGGGGCGTGGGCTCCGAGGGCAGGATGACCAGCTGCGTGGGGGCGTCCTGGGACAGAGGGAACACGGAGGACATGGAGCCGGGCACGGAGGCGGGGAAGCCGGGCGGCAGGTTCTGGTGCAGGGCGGGGTGCCCGAGGCCTAGGGAACAGAGGCCCGTGGTCAGCCCGGCGGAGCCCAGCGGGAGAGGGCCCGCGCCAGCCCCGGCCCGCCCGTGGAGTACTGACCGTAGGAATGGCCCCCCATCCACAGCGAGGGGCTGCGCGTGCGGGGCAGCCAGGGGGGGTGGGCGGCGTGGGGGTGGGGGGCCGGGTCCCCGCCCAGCTGGCCGCCCTGCATCACGAGGTGGGGGGCCAGGTCTCCGGGACAGCTGCTGGAGGGGTGGATCCGGGCAAACTCCACCAGGTCCTTGTTGTCCCTGCGAGATGGGCACGGTCAGCCCCGCCCCGGGCCGCTCCCCGCACCCCCTTCAGTGGGGGGGGAGGGGGGCTCCCCGGGCTCTAGGCCCTGCCTCAGAGGCCTCCGTTCCCAGCTGGGGTCCGAGTGAACGGAGTCCCCGCGCCAAGGCTCGGGGCGAGGGCAGGGCTCTGTGCCGGAGCCTGGCGTCTGGGCCCGCCCCTCCCCCCTCCCCCGGGAGCTGGGAGTCCACGGCGGCACCGCCCGCCCGCCCGCCCTCGCCAGCGCCGCAGCGGGCTCTTACTGCAGCAGCAGCTCCCGGCCGGCCAGGCCCAGACGGTCATCGCACGCCCTGGGCCTCTCCTCCTCCCCCTCCAGGTCCAGCACGTGCGCCGCACGCGGGCCCCCGCCGGCTGCACAAGAAAAAAGAGGCGGGGTGGGCGGGAGGCGGGGCGTGGGAGAGAGACACGCGCGCGTGCACGCACACACACACACCGCGGGGCAGGGTCTCCCGTCCCTCGGGTCCCAAGGCGGGTGCGGGCAGACTCGCCCCTGCCCGCGGACGGCCTACCTTTGAAGGTGGAGGCGCTCCTGCCCTGCCTCCCCGCGCTGGCGTGGTAGCCGGCGTCGGGCCGGCTGGCCGTGTCCTTCTGCCGAGCCAAGGCCACGGCGATGCCCACGGGCGGCTGCCGCACCTCCCCGTCCGCGTGGGGGGCCTCGTGCTCCCGGCTCCGGGCGCAGTCCGGCCTCTCCGCGGGGCCGGGGCCCTTGGCGGCTGGGAACTTGGCCTCCTGCTGGACGCAGCTGGCCTTGAGGCCGCCCAGGCCCACGAAGGGCGTCTTCTGGCCCACCACCAGGGCCTGGTTGCTGTACTTGAGCAAGTTCTTCATGGCGGAGACCTCGTCGGGGCGGGGCGGGCAGCTCCTGGGGCAGGAGGGCGGCCTGCTGCAGCCCGCCGCCGAAAGGGTCCAGGTAGGCGCCGCCCTTGCGCTCCTCGCCGACGGCCCTGGCGGCGCCCTGGCCCGCCCGGACGCCCCACGGGGGGAGGTGGGGCCCGCCGTAGCCCAGAGAAGCCAGCTCCAGGGGCGGGCGCTTGGCCTCGGCCCCGCCGGCCCCCGCCT
Organism: Perognathus longimembris pacificus; assembly: GCF_023159225.1. Lineage (NCBI taxonomy): Eukaryota > Metazoa > Chordata > Mammalia > Rodentia > Heteromyidae > Perognathus > Perognathus longimembris. The sequence goes on along the minus strand of NW_025960011.1, from coordinate 5,710 downwards.
CCGGCTCGGGGGCCGCCAAGTGCTGCTGGTGTCGGATGCGCGCCACCTTCTGCGCCCCGTGGGGGCCGGCCGGGGCCTCTCTGCCGGCCGCCTTGTCTAAAGTGCAGCAGGCCTGCCCGGCCTTCCCGCCCAGGGGGTCCTGGGGGCCGGGCCGGGCGCAGTCCTGCGGAGGGGCGGGCAGCTCGAAGTAGCCGCTCTGGTCCAGGCCGCCCTTGGGGAGGCGGGGGAAGGGGGCCTCGGGGCCCGCGCCCAGGTACTCCAGGCCCTTCAGCCGGGGGTGGAGGGCCGCCTCGAAGCCCCCGGGCCGCCGCTCGCCCTTGCCCTCCGCCTTCAGGTGGGCGTAGGAGACCCCGTAAGGCGCGGCGTGGTCGGGAACCACGGCCCCCTCCAGCTGCCGGTCCTTGCCCTCGCCCGCCACGGCACAGGCCTCTGTCGCCTGGAAGGGGCGGCTCTTGTCGGCCAAGTGTCCCACAGAAGGCACGAAGGTGGGCCCGCTGGCCTTCAGGTCCCGGGAGACCTTGTCCTGCAGCGGGCAGAGCCCGTCGGGGCCGGCGTGGAGCTGCAGGCAGGGGAAGGGGCCGGCGGCGGAGGCGCCGAGGGGCGGGGGCGGCCCGGCGGGCGGCCCGGCCGGCACCGCGTAGGAGACGGCGTGGTGCGGCACCTGCCGCCGCTCCAGGCACTCGCCGAAGGCCGGCCCCGGCTCCGCGGGCGCCTCCTTGGCGCAGCGCCCCGCCGCCGTGGTGCCCGCGCCGGGCCGGCCCAGCACGCCGCCCGCGCAGCTGGCCAGCGCGGCGGCCTTGCCCGCGTCCCCGTTGAGCACCTTGGCGTTGAGGAGGCAGGAGGCGAGGTGCTTGGGGCGGGCCTCGCAGGCGCCCCGGGCCGCGGGCGGCCCCTCCTTGCAGGGCGCGTCCGCGGGGGGCCCCAGCTTGTGCCGCTCCTTGCCGTCCTCCTCCGCGGCCGCCCGCTCCCGGCCCTCCGCCCCCTTGCCGGCTTTCTCCTTGCCCGGCTCCTTGCCCGCGAGGAAGCGGTCGAACTCCTTGGGGCCCTTGGGCGGGGGGCCGGCCTCCGCCCGGTCCCGGCTGCAGGAGCTGATGGGGTGCGCGGGGGCCGCGCGGGCCACGCCGGCGAAGCTGTGGTTGGCGGGGAGGATGGCGGGCTGCGGGGGCAGGTTGCGCAGGTAGAAGTTATCTGTGAACCAGACGGCCGAGGTGAGCGGCGGGCCCCCGGTCCCCTCCAGGGTCTTTCCGCCTCCACGCTAGGTTAGGTTTGACACTGAAACTGGAACTCAGGGCCGCGGTCTCGGTTCGCGCGAGTCTCCCGCGTGGGCCGGGCCACGCCTCCCCCACCCACTCTGGGGTCCGTGGGTTTCCCGGGAGGATCCGGGCCCCGGCCCTCCGCGGGCGGCCTGGCACCGACGGTGGCACACACCGCCGCGCAGCGCCACGCCAGCCGCTTCCTCCCATCTCTTTTTGTGCCTAGGCTGGGCTTGAAGCACCGTCCTCTCGATCGCTGCCTCCCGGGGAGCTGCGATCGCAGGTGTGAGCCCCACGCCCGGCTTTGGCTTTTGCTTATTTTTTTTTAATGCGGAAAAAACAGACCCAAGATAAACTGCAACATTTCCAGTTTGTAATACCACAGCATTGAAGACATTCCCGTGGGGTCCGCTCGTGGGTACACCACAGGCTGCCAGAACTTTCCATCTTCTCATACCGTAGCTCCCTCCCAAGACACAGAACCTGGAGCTGCAAAAGCCCTGTCCTTGTGAACCACGACCCCCGCCCACTGTGAACCACGCTTCCCCAGCTCCGGGCCCGGCCCCCTGCTGTGTCACTGTGAACCACACCCCCAGCTCTGTGATCCCCCCCACCCCATCCCTGTGAACCACGCCCCCAGCCCCCCCCATCCCTGTGAACCACGCCCCCAAGCTCCCATGCCCCCTGTCACTGTGAGCCACACCCCCTCAGCTGTGCCCCGTCACTATGAACCACGTCCCCCAGCTCTGTGCCCCTCCCCGTCACTGTGAGCCACGCCCCCAGCTCTGTGCCCCTGTCACTGTGAGCCACGCCCCCCAGCTCTGTGCCCCCCGTGTCACTGTGAACCACGCCCCCCAGCTGTGCCCCCGTGTCACTGTGAACCACGCCCCCCAGCTGTGCCCCCCGTGTCACTGTGAACCACGCCCCCCAGCTGTGCCCCCGTGTCACTGTGAACCACGCCCCCCAGCTGTGCCCCCCGTGTCACTGTGAACCACGCCCCCCAGCTGTGTGCCCCTCCCCGTCACTGTGAACCACGTCCCCCAGCTGTGCCCCCGTCACTGTGAGCCACGCCCCCCAGCTCTGTGCCCCCCGTGTCACTGTGAACCACGCCCCCCAGCTCTGTGCCCCCCAGCTCTGTGCCCCTCCCCATCACTGTGAGCCACGTCCCCCAGCTGTGCCCCCGTCACTGTGAACCACGTCCCCCAGCTGTGCCCCCGTGTCACTGTGAACCACGCCCCCAGCTCTGTGCCCCCCGTGTCACTGTGAACCACGCCCCCCAGCTCTGTGCCCCCCGTGTCACTGTGAGCCACGCCCTCCAGCTCTGTGCCCCCGTGTCACTGTGAACCATGCCCCCCAGCTGTGCCCCCCCGTGTCACTGTGAACCACGCCCCCCAGCTGTGCCCCCCGTGTCACTGTGAACCACGCCCCCAGCTCTGTGCCCCCCGTGTCACTGTGAACCACGCCCCCCAGCTCTGTGCCCCCCGTGTCACTGTGAGCCACGCCCTCCAGCTCTGTGCCCCCGTGTCACTGTGAACCACGCCCCCCAGCTGTGCCCCCCGTGTCACTGTGAACCACGCCCCCCAGCTGTGCCCCCCGTGTCACTGTGAACCACGCCCCCAGCTGTGCCCCCCGTGTCACTGTGAGCCACGCCCCCCAGCTCTGTGCCCCCGTGTCACTGTGAACCACGCCCCCAGCTCTGTGCCCCCCGTGTCACTGTGAACCACGCCCCCCAGCTCTGTGCCCCCCGTGTCACTGTGAGCCACGCCCTCCAGCTCTGTGCCCCCGTGTCACTGTGAACCACGCCCCCCAGCTGTGCCCCCCGTGTCACTGTGAACCACGCCCCCCAGCTGTGCCCCCCGTGTCACTGTGAACCACGCCCCCAGCTGTGCCCCCCGTGTCACTGTGAGCCACGCCCCCCAGCTCTGTGCCCCTCCCCGTCACTGTGAACCACGCCCTCCAGCTCTGTGCCCCCCGTGTCACTGTGAACCACGCCCCCCAGCTGTGCCCCCCGTGTCACTGTGAACCACGCCCCCCAGCTGTGTCCCCCGTGTCACTGTGAACCACGCCCTCCAGCTGTGCCCCCGTGTCACTGTGAACCACGCCCCCCAAGCTGTGCCCCCCGTGTCACTGTGAACCACGCCCCCCAGCTCTGTGCCCCCCGTGTCACTGTGAGCCACGCCCCCCAGCTCTGTGCCCCCCGTGTCACTGTGAACCACGCCCTCCAGCTGTGTGCCTCCCGTGTCACTGTGAACCACGCCCCCCAGCTGTGTGCCTCCCGTGTCACTGTGAACCACGCCCCCCAGCTGTGTGCCCCTCCCCGTCACTGTGAACCACGCCCCCCCAGCTCTGTGCCCCCCGTGTCACTGTGAACCACGCCCTCCAGCTGTGTGCCTCCCGTGTCACTGTGAACCACGCCCCCCAGCTCTGTGCCCCCGTGTCACTGTGAACCACGCCCCCCAGCTCTGTGCCCCCCATCACTGTGAACCACGCCCCCCAGCTGTGTCCCCCGTGTCACTGTGAACCACGCCCCCCAGCTGTGCCTCCCGTGTCACTGTGAACCACGCCCCCCAGCTGTGTGCCCCTCCCCGTCACTGTGAACCACGCCCCCCAGCTGTGTGCCTCCCGTGTCACTGTGAACCACGCCCCCCAGCTGTGTGCCTCCCGTGTCACTGTGAACCACGCCCCCCAGCTGTGTGCCCCTCCCCGTCACTGTGAACCACGCCCTCCAGCTCTGTGCCCCCCGTGTCACTGTGAACCACGCCCTCCAGCTCTGTGCCCCCCGTGTCACTGTGAACCACGCCCCCAGCTGTGCCCCCCGTGTCACTGTGAACCACGCCCCCCAGCTGTGTGCCTCCCGTGTCACTGTGAACCACGCCCTCCAGCTCTGTGCCCCCCGTGTCACTGTGAACCACGCCCCCAGCTGTGCCCCCCGTGTCACTGTGAACCACGCCCCCCAGCTGTGTGCCTCCCGTGTCACTGTGAACCACGCCCCCCAGCTGTGCCCCCGTCACTGTGAGCCACGCCCCCCAGCTCTGTGCCCCCCGTGTCACTGTGAACCACGCCCCCAGCTGTGCCCCCCGTGTCACTGTGAACCACGCCCCCCAGCTGTGTGCCTCCCGTGTCACTGTGAACCACGCCCCCCAGCTGTGCCCCCGTCACTGTGAGCCACGCCCTCCAGCTCTGTGCCCCCCGTGTCACTGTGAACCACGCCCCCAGCTGTGCCCCCCGTGTCACTGTGAACCACGCCCCCCAGCTGTGTCCCCCGTGTCACTGTGAACCACGCCCCCAGCTGTGCCCCCCCGTGTCACTGTGAACCACGCCCCCCAGCTCTGTGCCCCCCGTGTCACTGTGAACCACGCCCCCCAGCTGTGTGCCCCCCGTGTCACTGTGAACCACGTCCCCAAGCTGTGCCCGTCACTGTGAACCACGCCCCCCAGCTGTGCCCCCCGTGTCACTGTGAACCACGCCCCCAGCTCTGTGCCCCCCCGTGTCACTGTGAACCACGTCCCCCAGCTCTGTGCCCCCCCGTGTCACTGTGAACCACGCCCCCCAGCTGTGTGCCCCCCGTGTCACTGTGAACCACGCCCCCCAGCTGTGCCCCCCGTGTCACTGTGAACCACGTCCCCCAGCTCTGTGCCCCCCCGTGTCACTGTGAACCACGCCCCCCAACCCCCACCCGGTGCCCCTGCACCAGCACAGGCCCGAGGGCAGTGCTGCCTGTGGCTGGGAACTTCCTGGGGTCCAGTGGGGGGTGGGCTGGCGGTGGAGCCCCGGCCGGGGCGCTCTCGGGGAGCTTGCTGTACCCACCTCCACCCCCCCTGGAGCCAGGCTGGCGGTGCCACCGGGCTCCTCTGTGGGCCCGAGAGCCAGCTGCCGAGCCGGGGGGGGGGGGGCTCTTCTCTCCACCGGCCCCCAGCCACGCCGGAGGCAGAGGAGAGCCGGTGAGGGCGCCCTGCTCCTCGCTGGGTGGGCAGGGTGAGGCCTAAAACTGGGGAACCAGGGGGTGAGAGGTGGGGCAGAAAGAAACTTTTGGAACTTGTAAAACTGTCCTCAGTCATGTAAATTCCTTGTCAATTTCCTGCTAATTAGGAACAAGGGGAAAGGGGGGAGCCCAGGAGAAACCTAATTAGCTCAATTTCCAAAACCAAATAATGTTCTTGGACCGGGCTCTACCACAATATTGTGAAAATGGAGAGGCCTGGCCAGCAGGCTGATGCGCTGGGCGCCCGCGGCCCGGGGGGAGGCCCTGGGCCCAGGTTGGGGGATCGGGTTTCTGGGGCTGGGACCAGACACCTGCCTGCCTCTGACAGATGCTGTCAAAGCAGCTGCAGGCTTCGGGTGTGTGGCCAGGGACTTGGGGGACCGGGCCAGGCCTGAGGGCCGGGCTCCTGGGCGTGGGCGAGGGTCTGGCCGGGCACACGGTGCAATCCCTTGGGCGGGGCCGGGGGCCGGGACTT
>NW_025960010.1:0-7794 GCF_023159225.1 Perognathus longimembris pacificus | reverse complement strand
CATTTATTGAGAAAGTACATGCAGCTAAATAGGGCACAGGAGCCAATCAGATCAAAGATGGGCAGGAAGGGGAGGGGTGTGCACCTATCTAGGGACTGTAAGAGGAGGCATGAACTGTCCATCAGGGCAGAAGAGCCGGGGTGTCACAGCCCACAGAACAGCCTTCGGGTTCATCGTTAGGTGTCATCTTAGCCACACGTGGCCCCAGGACTTAGAAACAGGTGGGGCCAGTTGGTTGACTTCTGGGGGTGTCCCACACATTTGAATACATCATACATAAGGTAAAGAGATAAAATCATCAAAAACTAAGAAAGAGAGAAAGGAAGGAAGGAAGGAAGGAAGGAAGGAAGGAAGGAAGGAAGGAAGGAAGGAAGGAAGGAAGGAAGGAAGGAAGGGAAGGAGGGGAGGGAGGGGAGGGAGGGAGGCGAGGGGAGGGAGGCGAGGGGAGGGAGGGAGGGAGGGAACAAAAACGGTCTCTTGTTTCCATATCTTGGAGTTTGTTTCAGTATGTATAATGTTTTATACAACTATGTAGAGGCACTTAGACATTTCACCCTCCTAAAAAAAATCCTCTTTTGGTCTCACTGTGTGTGAATATTTAGAATCCTGTATAATTCATCATATCCTGTGAATCTTAGATCTATTTTCTGCATATCAGAGAGAACATGTGCCATTTGTCTCTCTGAGCTTGGCTTACCTCACTTAACATGATTTGTTTTAGTTCCATCATTTTCCCTGCAAACGACATTATTTGATTTTTTTATAATGACTGTGCAAAATTGTGTAAAGGTACCACATTTTTGATCCACTCATTTATTGTGGGGCATCTAGGTGGTTTCCATATCTTGGCTAAGCCTCCAGAAAGATTAATGTTGAAACTTCATTTTGAAAGGTACAAATCTAAGGAAATTTAAACCACAAAGTTATTTCACTCAGCTACATTATGATTATTAAATCTAGTTGTATGTAAGCCAGTGGGCTGTTGTAAAGACTAAATCAAATGGATGTCAATAAGTGTAAATTACCAGACGAAAATTCCATGCCTTGGCTCACATCTGTATCCCTAGATACTTAAGGAGCAGAGATCTGAGGATTGCATTTCCAAATCAGACTGGGCAGAAATGTCTGTAAATCTCTTATCTCAAATTAAACACCAAAAAGCCAGGTGTGACTTAAATACTCAAGTGAAAATATTCCATGCATTTTAGTTATGTTTTCTGGCTTTAAGGCTTATCATAGAGCTGAATTCCAGTTTTGAATCAGGAAATCATTGTTTTTGGTATTCCTAGTACTTCTCAACTTTCCATTCTCTGGGCTCTTGTACTAAAGAAAGCCTTGGTGCCAAATTATTTCATTCACTTTTAGGAACCATTTTAGTCAGTGTTCCCTTGGAGAAAGTGGTATAAGTAAAAGTAGTATTGCTCAAGGGAAGGTAGATTTTAGGTGTAGCCGATATACACTGCTCATGTGGAATTTTTAACTAACTGTGGCCATTAGGCCAGAACTCAGAGTTGTACCTACAGCAAACATTTATAATTAACCAATCAAAATATTTGTAACCGGCCTGGGGATATAGCCTAGTGGCAAGAGTGCCTGCCTCGGATACACGAGGCCCTAGGTTCGATTCCCCAGCACCACATATACAGAAAACGGCCAGAAGCGGCGCTGTGGCTCAAGTGGCAGAGTGCTAGCCTTGAGCGGGAAGAAGCCAGGGACAGTGCTCAGGCCCTGAGTCCAAGGCCCAGGACTGGCCAAAAAAAAAAAAAAAAAAAAAAAAAAATTTGTAACCAACCCATCAGAATGTTCCATGCAAACACACACATACACATTAGTATATATACTATATTTGCTATATATACAGCATATATAGTATTATATATATATATATATATATATATATATATATATATTAGACTCACCTTCATAGCAGAGACTATGAGATAATCTCGACTATAGTCTCTTCTATGAAGGTGAGTCTAATTTGGTTAACATTCATTTTTAGAGTATTATTACAAGAAATCATTTCAAATGATTCATAGTATATGTTTTGCATTGACATGTGAATTTTGATTTGCAACATAACCTTTGGAACATTGTACTCATAAATGCTAAAAAAATAAGTCTTTATAATGTCATGTAATGTTTATAACATTAAAAATGTGGTTCATGTCAATTTTAGAACTGTTAGGATAAAACTCATCTTGGATAAGCTTCCAGTCATGTCAAATAAATGAATAAACCTCACTGAATCTTTTGCATTAAATCTTATATCTGTTTCAGGATCTTTATTGTATTATATGAAAACCTTCTAGACAAAGAGGTTCTTTCCTTTGAGAGAGTAAGATGCCAGACAGAAGAGAAAGGAGTGTTGAATGAAATGTTAATAGCCCTGAACAATGTCTTCTAAGTGTGAGTAATGTTGAGAATCATTTAACTATCAGCATCAAAAAAGTATTTTTAATTAATAGACACAATATACTGCATCTCAGATATCTTCCAAATAAACAGTCTAAAGTGATTACCAAAAATAGATACAATGTATTTTTACATTTTAATTGAATTTTGTTGTCAAAGTGATGTACAGACAGGTTACAGTTACAAAATTTACTTTATGTTATTATAGAGGTGATGCACAGAGGGATTCCAATTACATGGAAAGGTAATGAGTACATTTTCTTTCATAAAGTGTCTTTTTTCATTCTTTCCCAATCCCTGCCTTCCATTTCCACCCACCAGTTGTATAGTTTACTTTCATCAATGTCTAGTGAGCTCCACTGCAAAATTTTACCATTTACCCCAGATAAGGTAAACCTAGTAGAAATGGACATATTTCTAGAGACATATTGTTACTTTTTAAATAATGAAAAAAGTTCCATTCTCTTTTAACAACATATATATATATATATATATATATATATATATGCAGAATTATGTTATGTATTTCTGGAGTGAAAATGTATGGATATGTACATATATCTACAATGATTTGGAAATAGTTGCATATATGACAATAATTACTTTCTTATTTAAAGATATTTAATGCAACAAAATATTCAATGTTCCACAGCTCATATGTTCTGCAACAAAATGATAGATAGGCTGATATTTAAAGTTTTTTTTTTTTTTTTTTTTTTTTTTTTTTGCCAGTCCTGGGCCTTGGACTCAGGGCCTGAGCACTGTCCCTGGCTTCTTCCCGCTCAAGGCTAGCACTCTGCCACTTGAGCCACAGCACAGCTTCTGGCCGTTTTCTGTATATGTGGTGCTGGGGAATCGAACCTAGGGCCTCGTGTATCCGAGGCAGGCACTCTTGCCACTAGGCTATATCCCCAGCCCATGATATTTAAAGTTTAAACGAAGACAAATTAAATTATAAATATATGACATATATTTAATATCTATATATGAAATACATATTTGTATATATGCTTGTGTGCATATGATATACACACATATATAATATACATTCTAGCTAATGTACTTAACAGTTTCAAGTGAACATTGCATCAAGTCACCAAAATAATAAATAAGAGTAATGAACTGTCCAACTTTTCATAATTTGCTGAATTAACCTAATCTTTTAATGAAAGGAGAAAAGTTTCAGTTTCACATAAAACAACCATTAATCCACAATACCAAAGGATTGCTTATTTTAAAACACTGTAAATCACTCATAGTAAAGGTTATAAACCTGTAATAACTCTAAATAGATGAAACTCTAAATAGATCAATTAATATGTTCAAATTGATTTTCTGTGAAATCATCTGATAAAGCATTATATAAAATGTAAGTTTTTCATAACACAAGAAAGTAACTAAGATTGATTTCTTTTAAACTTATCCTTGCAAAGAGTCAAGGCTCCCAGGTTAAAATGATAATCTAACTCATATACAAACCTCTGTTTACAAATCAGTATCAGGCTTCTGTTTCTTGTTCTCTTTTTCCATTACTTTCTCACACAGGAGTAGCTCTACTGGTACTTGTACTTCTAGACTAGGAATATTGTGAATCTTTTAGAAGTTTACATTTAAAATGTTTAATCTTCTGAAAACCATACATTTAGAATGTGAACATTTTTCTTCTCTAATTTTAGAAACTCCTTTTTCAATTGCCATAGCATTCATCAAACCACCATATAGACAATATTTTCTCTGACTTTGGAACTGCTCAGTAGGTAGCGAAAATTGCGACAGATGATCTATACTAAAAGTTGAAGTAAATTTAAAAAAGAAATGTTGAATATGAAAATGACAGGGGAACCTAATTTTTAAACATTTTCAATTCATTGAACAATAATCTTAGATTTATTACTTAAAGTATATTAATCACACCCCTCCCTGCAAAAAAGTGTAAAATAACTTGCTTTGTACTCTAAAATAGAAAATGGTAGCTGTGATTATTTTCTTACCTATGATTTAATAATCATCTTTTAGAACACATTAAAATACATGTTAAATATATGCATATAATATTAATCCATATGCTTCCTAAAGTCATTTCATCTACTACCAGGGATGCATCTATAATTTGGAATTATCTGACAAAACAGAAGTAGGTCTTTTCTTTTTTCTCTTTTCCTCTTTTTTTTTTTTAAAATTCAGTCCTAGGGCTTGAAATCAGAGCATGGGCATTGTCCCAAAGCTTTTTTGGCTTAAGACTAGTTCTCTACAAACAGCTAAATTAGCTATTTGGAGATAAGAGTATCATGGACTTTCCTACTTGGGCAGCCTTCAAAATCACAATCCTCAGAATTCAGCCTCTTGAATAGCTAGGATTATCAACATGAACCAAGAGTGTTCAACAATTCTTTCCATTTTTAAAAACTTCAATATGCAAAAGGCTCAGTGTTCTGTAATCCATATATTCTGAGTCAATGAAAGAAGTGAAATTGTGTTTAAAGTTATAACGATGGTATTGGAAGCCTAACATTAAGGAATCACAATGCTGTCTATGAAATATGTGAACATTAGTTAATAATATGAGAATGGTAGTAATAATATACAAGAGAGGAGGCTGATAATATTAAATAGAAGAGAGTAAAAAATCAACCAGGATTGAGAAATATTTGATTAAATAAAGCTGTTCTATTACCCATTTTTAAAGCCTTTCTTTGTCAAAAATGCAGTCTTTTATCAAGAAATGTTGAAAATGATGACTTTATTTGGTGCTCTTGAGGTGTGTAACTGTATGAATTCTGAGGACTGTCTTTGTGCAAGTCCTTGAAGTAAGTGTGCATAACTGTGCATAAAATAGCTGTGAATCAAGTGGGTTCCTTTTGCCACCTAAATTTTTTAGCATCGATGTACATACTTGCATATCCAGGCTACTTATTAAACTGTAATATCATCATTTCTTTATTTCCAATAATTAATAACCAGAACAAATTCTACTGAGCTAAATATTTAGACCTACAGAATGAAATCAGTCTGAGCCTTTCACAGGTTCTTTTTACAAGCAGAGTTACATCACTCTTTCCAAAACCAGACCTTAATTTTTCTTCACTTAAAGAGTTTCATTATTTGCACCTGTATACTTATATTTCCTCTTTTTTCTCAGCACGGCAGAATTTACTTCTGCAAAAGGGTGCATCAGTCAAAAATCTGGCAAGGAAGCACACATCAAAGGCTGGCTACTTACATATTTATTGTAATGCAGCAAGCCATTTATTCTTTAACTTTACAAAATTGTATATATTTATCTTAAAAAGTTTTCAACTTGCAAACTATTTCAAATGTAGCTGTATTCATTTTTGTGCACTCAGCTTGGCTGTATCTCTTACATGAATGCTTTCCTTTTGTTAAATATTAAAACCATGTAGACCCTTTGTGCTCATATTTGCTTTGCCCATTTGAGGCTGTGATTTCATGTAAACTTAGGATTGACTTTTTTTCTCTAAAGTATATCATAGCTACTTTAAATGGATTAAATCTGAATAGCACTTTGGACGGTAGGAACATGTTAGCAATATTTATTCTTTCATGTCTTTCTCTTTTTGCTGTTTCTTCATCAATGTTTCTTCATTACAGTTACATAACTCTAATTGCAGACATCCTCCTTTCGTTTAAGATTCTTCCTGAATAATAAGCTTTCTAAAGGCATTGTAAAAAGGATCATTTTCATAGATGCAAAAGATTGTGATTATTGTGTTTCTTGATTTTGTATCCTGTTACTTTCCTGGATTTTGAAGTTCAAATAGAAATAAAGCACAAATATCAATGTAGACATTTAAAAATAAGCAGATCATTTTATTCTTTACAAGTTTGATTTTCTGTGATCTACCATAATATCCCATGGAGATAATACCATCTTCAAATGTTTTTTTCTTTCTTTTCACCACTTTTTATGTTTACAGTTTTGCTAAGCTTCTCAAGTAACTGTCTACACACAATACACCTTAAGTCTCCCTGTCCTCTTTATTTGCCTCTCTAGATCCTCCTGGAAGTATATTGTTAGGCAAAGTGTTGTGCAGATGTCTTCAAGCCCCCAAGTCTATCTTGAGTAAGAATTTCCCATTGCATTTGATGGTATTGTAGTCATGATGACTTCAAAGCAGATCATCTGTGTTTTACAATCAGGGAAATAAAAGGTTATTTAGCACTGGGAATGTGGCTTAGTAGTAGAGTATTCACATAGCATGCATGAGGTCCTGGTTTGATTCTTTAGTACCAAATAAACAAAAAAAAATTAAAAAGGAATAACATTTAAAATAAATTAAAAGGTTACTTACTCCGAGGAAATGCAGAGAACTTCCATTAATTATTTAGAACATAGTGTCCATGTTTCTTTGGGTCTGGCTCACTTCACTTAGTATAATTTTTTCCAAGTCCTTCCATTTCCTTACAAATGGAGCAGTGTCATTCTTTCAGATAGAGGCACAGAAGTCCATTGTGTATATGTACCACATTTTCCTGATCCACTCGTCTGCTGAGGGGAAACTGGGTTGGTTCTATATTTTAGCAATGACAAATTGTACTGCGATAAACATAGTTGTGCTGGTGGTCTTGCTTGTAATCTTTTGGGTAGATGCGCAAAAGTGGGGCTGCTGGGTCATAGGGGAGATCTATGTTTAGCCTTCTGAGGAATCTCCATACTGCTTTCCAGAATGGTTGAACAAGTTAACATTCCCAACAACAATGTAGGGTTCCCTTTTGGCCTCATACCCTCCAGCATTTGTTATTATTAGTTTCCCTGATAATGGACATTCTTACTGGGTTGAAGTGGAATCTAATTGTTGTTTTGATTTACATTTCTTTTATTGCCAGTGAATGTGTCTCTTGGCCATCCTCATTTCCACTTCAGAGAAGTCCCTTTTTAGGTCTTTAGCACATTTGTTGAGGGGGCAATTGGTTCTTTGAGGATTTGTTTTAGAGGAATTTAATTTTTTGAGTTCTACATATATTCTAGATATGAGGCCTTTGTCCATTGTATGGCCGGTAAAGATCTCCTCCCAATCTGTGGGCTTTCTGTTTACCTTGCAAGCTATGTCCTTTGCTGTGCAGAAGCTCTGCAGTTTGATGCAGTCCCATTTGTCCATCCTTTCTTTGATTTGTTGCATATCTGGGCCTTTGTTAAGGAAGTTTTGTCCTGTACTAGGAGCCCAAGTGTTTCCCCTTTCCCTTTTTGTAGTGTTTTCAGGATATCTGTTTTCATTTCTAGGTCTTTGATCCATTTGGAATTGATTTTGTTGCTGGGTGATATATAAGGATCTAGTTTTAATTTGTTGCAGGTGTTGAACCAGTTTTGCCATCATCATTTGTTAAAGGCTATAATTTGTTAAAGGCTATCTTTCTTCCATC
>NW_025960009.1:0-8209 GCF_023159225.1 Perognathus longimembris pacificus | reverse complement strand
CAATCTGTCTTGTCATGTAACAAGATAATGAAAAGAATATACTTGGGGCTGAGAGAGAGGTAGAGCTTGGGATTTCCCGTAGAGTAAAAGATTTCTAGTTGCCCCTTGTCTTGGCTAACATTTGGTGTTGTGTGTGTCTATCTTCATTACCCTGGCCAGCCAACCAGTACTATGACTTCAGCAAGCATTTGTCGAGTCTCTACTACTATACGCTGAAGATAGTGTCTAAACCACATCTAGGTACTCGATAACCATTTGTTGGCTTATTTTCCAAGATGGTGGAGATATAAACCTTATGAGTTCATCCTTCAAGGATCTTAAAAATATGTGAAAAGCTGGGTGCCAGTGGAGTCCGTCTGTTATCCTAGCTACTGAGGAGGCTGAGATCTGAGGATCATAGTTCAAAGCCAGCCCAGGCAGGAAAGTCTATGAGACTTTGATCTCCAATAAACTACTCAGAAAAAGCCCCAAGTCATGCTGAGCACAAGGAGGCTCATGGACAGTGCCCAGGTCCAGAGTTCAAGCCCTAGGACTGGAAACACACACACACACACACACACACACACACACACACCCCAAATGTGAAAAGGTAACTATTCAAACTTGAATAATCAGAACACAGTAGAAAAAGAAAAAAAAAGACTAAAAAAAGGGTTTAAATAGTTCATTAGGGTTTGGGGGAAAGGTAAGGAAGGATTCAGGTTTCTAGACAAAGACAGAGACCAACATATCTTGCCTTTATCATTTTTTTTTCCTAGATCTGAGTGGAGGGCTTATATGCCAAGAAATTTCTTGGTTTCTTTTTTACTAAGATACTTCCAACATTTTTTAAAATTTATTTTTGGTTAATTAGTGTATGTTAATAACACAGGGGTCCTCACTCTAGTAATTCCATACATGTGTACAATGAACGTCCTTGGGACCCATTCAGCCCCTGCATTATGTACTCCCATTCAATATCATGTACTCCCACCTTCTTGGGTCCTTTATCCTTTCCTTCCCCCCTCTGCCCTCCCCCTGACCCCCCCCCACTAGATCCTTTTTCATTCCCGCTTTATTATTGATATTATTGCCACTGTCACCATCTCCATCACTGTCATGGTCATCCTTTGAGGTCCAGGTGCCACACATGAGAAGTATTTGGCTTTCCCGGCTGAGCTTGTCGCTCTCAACATGGCAACCTACAGTTAACTAAAGTGAGAAATGAAAGTAAGAAGGCCTCTGGCTCGCTCAGGAAGGCAGCTGCTAGCTAAGACCCTGGAATTCATAGCCGGACTCATACAATGGGGGTACAGCGGGCGCTGGCACGCCACCTGGTGGTCATCCTCAGCATGTGCCCAAAGGGAAGGGATTGAATATGTTTGATCTAGAGCAGGGATAGTTGGCCAGTCTCAATCTCTCTCTTTCTCTCTCTCTCTCTCGCTTGCTCGCTCGCTCGCTCTCTCTTTCACACACACACACACCCCAAGATGAAAATGGCATTAATGGCATTAATGCAGCAGAGTTTTAAACTTGACCTGGGGACAATGTAGGCGGGGCAGTAGGAAATACATTGAGACAAGATAGCCTGAGGTCAAACTCTAATACATTAAAAAAAAAATGTTAACACTGTGAACAATGAAAAGAAATGGATACTGGCCCAGTTTTTATTTTTTTTTATTTTATTTTTTTTTGGCCAGTCCTGGGGCTTGGACTCAGGGCCTGAGCACTGTCCCTGGCTTCTTCTTGCTCAAGGCTAGCACTCTGCCACTTGAGCCACAGCGCCACTTCTGGCCATTATCTGTATATGTGGTGCTGGGGAATCGAACCTAGGGCCTCATGTATACGAGGCAAGCACTCTTGCCACTAGGCCATATCCCCAGCCCCTGGCCTAGTTTTTAAAAGATCAAGAGATGGCTGGGAATGTAGCTTAGTGGTAGAGTGCTTGCTTAGCACGCATGAAGCCCTGGGTTTGATTCCTCAGCACCCCATAAACAGAAAAAAAAAATCCAGAAGTGGCGCTGTGACTCAAGCAGCAGAGTGCTAGCCTTGAACAAAAAGAGCTCAGAGACAGTGCCCAGGCCCTGAATTCAAGCCCCAAGACTGGCAAAAATAAAAATAAAAAATTAAGAGATAAGAACTGCATTGTGTAATCCCGGATTGGATCAGCACACCTATAAAGGAAATTATTGCCACCGGTAAAAGAGATCAAGTTCAAGTGAGATATATATGACTAATCATAGAATAGCTAACTTCCCCCCCCCCCTTTTTTTTTTGTCCTGGGGCTTGAACTTGTCAGCACTCGGACATTGTCACTGAGCTTCTTTTTTGTTCAAGGCTAGCTCCCTACCACTTGGGCCGCTTCCAGCTTTTTTGAGTAGTTTATTGGCGGTAAGAGTGTCACAAACTCTCCCGCTCGGCTGGCTTTGAGGTGCGTCCTCAGGTGTCAGCCTCCTGAGTAGCGGGGTTACAGGTGTGAACCACCCCTGTGCAGCTTAGCCCTCAGCTCTTTTGCTCAAGGCTAGCACTCTACCACTTGGAGCTACAGCTCCACTTACTGTTTTCTGGTGGTTAATTGGAGATATAGATCTCACAGACTTTCCTGCCCGGGCTAGCTTTGAACCATGCACTTCAGATGTCAGCCTCCGGAGTAGCTAGGGTTACAAGTATGAGCCACCAGCACCTGGCTAATTTCCCAGATTTAACCTTATACTGTGGTAAGATACTAGGTTAACATTTAGAAAAAATTAGGTCAAGTGTGGGTGCAACTTTTTTGTATCATTTTTGAAATTCTTATGTCAATTCAAAAATCAAGTGAGAAAAGAACTAAGCAAGAATTACTACTGATCATTGGGAGTCATCGTCGGCTCTCACCTGCAATATTAGCTACTCAGGAATTTAAGACCTGAAAGACAGAAATTTGAAGCCCATCTGGGCAGAAAATCCTTCCAGGTTATATCCAAAATAAACAGCCAGCAAAAAGGCAGACTGGCGATATGGCTCAGGTGGTAGTACAGTAGAGGACCAGCCAAGCAAATTAAACCAAACAAGCATGCTGTAGGACTGCAAAAAAAAAAAAAAAAAAAGGACCGACCACTTAATATGTAGAAGGTACTTTGTCAGATCATAACTTCTCAATGAACATTATAACCTTCACATTAGCAAATTTTTGACCTACTATCAAAGTGTTAGTCAGAATGTTGTCACTTTAGTAGCTGGAAACCAAAAGTCTCCTTGTAGGTCTCATATATCTGTGTCCTAATGAATTCGTTCACTAAAAGGCTTGTTCACTTGTTGGTTCTTTTGTTGTTTTTTATTTAAAGGACTGTGGGCCAAAGGCAGAACAGCTGTGCAGCTTCTCTGTACCTGGACCTTTTTTTTTGTAATTGTTCTGTTGTTGATTCTTTTCAACCTAACTTGTGTTTATAGCACTTCCCGTGTCTCTCTTCATAGTACTTTCTGTGTCTCTTCATAGTACTTCCTGTGTCTGTGGCTCTACCTTGAGGAGCCAGTTTGACAAGTCAAAACAGAAATTGCACCTGGCTCTTATCTTTCAAAGGCTCACAAAACATTCTTTCATAACTGAGTCTTATCATGACCAGTTGCAGGATTGCAGTCTCTATGTACTTCACTGGATTTTCCTCTGCCCTCTCTTATTTACCTGGTGTTTTGTTTTGTGACAGCAATTTTGTTCATGGTTCTTTAGCTAGGGCTAAGACTGCTTAAAGGATCAAGGGGATTTGATAGCTGACACCAGAAATACACACAACCTAAGCTGGGTGCCAGGCGCTCGTGCCTGAAATCCTAGCTATGAGGAGGTTGAGATGTGAGGATCACAGGTCAAAATCAGCCACTCTGAGCAGGAAATTCCACGAGACTCTTATCTTCAATTAACCACCAAAAAGCCAGAAGTGACTTTGTGAGGCTCAAGCAGCAGAGAGAGCATCTGCCTTGAGCAAATAAAAGCTCAGGTACAACACCCAGGCTCTGACTTCAAGCCCCAGTACCCGTCCCCACACATAAATAAATATATTCAACCCAGAATAAATAATGGTGTCCTATTTCCCATTCTCTTCAGACAAATATCACTTCCCAGCCCAGCAGAGGCTCCCAAGTTCTCCTTCCAACATTAATGACAGCTACCCACAAGGTTGAAATGGAATAAGCGTTGTTACTTGGTTTTATCCATCTCCTGAGTCACATTTCTTGGTTGTTAAGTGGGGCCAACTCTGAGTACTTTAGGCCTGCAGGCCCAGGGCTGATTTTCTGAACTTATTTTCAGCACAATAAAGCATTTTCCTTTCCAACAACAGTCTGGGGAGAAAAAAAAATCATGCTTCCTTCACCTGCTCAAAGATGCAGCCCCACCACTATTCCATTTCCCTAAAAGCTTTCTCCAGCCCACTAAAAATATCCGATGTTGACAGATGCAAGCTATCAATACAGAGACTCAAGATCCCACGGTGAGAAGTGACCAGAGGCAAAGTCTTGATAAACAGCTCAAATTGGCTCTTACTCCACAGGTGACTCCTAGTTTATCTGGGTAATTGTAAAGGGCATTTTACAGCAAATCAATTAAATGAAAATCTTTTTCAATCCTTTTTAACTGAGGGAGGAAAGGGAGGGCGGAGAGGGCCAACCTTTGTCAGCTAACAGGTGATTTTAATTGGAACTAGCAGCTTTATACCATGGTTTTGACCCATTCAGTAAAGGCAGAAAAAAAAGAAATCAATAAATTTCCATCAGCATTTGCCCTCCTGGAGTGTTATAAATAGAATGGAGACACGAACCCCAGTTAATGGCTTCATCAAGCACCTTACAGATTCTCTAACAGAATTAAATAGGCTGTAGGTCTCTCATGGCCATCCTCTAGCACCGAGCTGCAAAATGTCTCCGTCTACGAGGTACTGTTAGGTGCCACGTCTGCTCCCGTCCATTTCTTCCGAAGCACAGCCTGGCCCCAACCATGAAGAGCCTCTGAGACAGTCCTAGCTCAGACATGTGAATCCATTTATTGAAAGCAAAGCATAGAAGGGCCAGATCTTGCCCTTGACTATGCATCCGTGGAGAATTCGTGGGGTCCAACATTTGGGTGGCTTCACTTCAGCTACACATCAGTTGTACACTCTTGGGTAAATGACTTTACGTGTGTGCGCGCGCATGCGTGCTGGCACTGAAGCTTGAATTCAGGGCCTCTTGCTCTTGCTTGGCTTTTTCTAGGTGGCACTCCACCATCTGAGCTGCATGCAGCTCCACGGTTCTGCCTCTTTTCCTGGTTAATTGGAGGTAGAAAATTGCACTGACTTTCCTGCCCGGGCTGCCTTCCAGCTGGGATCCTCAGACCTCAGCCTCCTGAGTGTCTAGGATTACAGGCGTGAGCAAGTAGGAATGGTTATGGGATAAATTCCAACTTCCTTTTTTTTGGGGGGGAGAGGTATTTGTATGTGGGGAGAGATGAACTAATAGGCTCAGAATATCCTGAATTTCTTTTTTTGTGCTTTGGACTCTTTTCCTAAATAGTAGCTAAAAGCTACTAAGACCCTCAGCTTTTTTTTGTTGTTGTTGTTGTTTTTGTCCTCGTAGTGGGGCTTGAACTCAGGGCCTTGAACCGTGGGCTCAGGTTTTTCACTCACAGCTGCCTCTCTACCAGGTAAGCCAAGCCTCTATTCCTCAAGACTGTCAACTCTTTAATAATAAGTAAATATTGAATTCCAGCAGAGAAAAGAAGGGGGGGGAGCATTTGGGAATGTTGGCTAAAGTTTCAGTGGATACATTAATTTATAGACATGTTAATTTGGCATAATCCTCCCATATTGCCTAGATTACTGTGCCCTTCATAATTATATGATTACAATTTGTCAGAAAATTAATTAACAATTTAAGATAAACCCTACAACCCAGAGAATTTACTTCTCCTTTCTTGCTTCCCTATAACACAGCTGAAAAATGCTGAAACTTTAGGGATAAAATATTTGACAAAAATCTCAAAAGCAAGAGTCCAAATGAAGCCAGAATAGACCTAAATATAAAAAAGAAATAAGTAGAGGGGCTGGGAATATGGCCTAGTGGCAAGAGTGCTTGCCTCATATACATGCAGCCCTGGGTTCGATTCCTCAGCACCACATATATAGAAAACAGCCAGAAGTGGCGCTGTGGCTCAAGTGGTAGAGTGCTAGCCTTGAGCAAAAAGAAGCCAGGGACAGTGCTCAGGCCCTGAGTTCAAGGCCCAGGACTAGCCAAAAAAAGAAGTAGAAATAATTTAATTTCAAAGACCTCTCATGGTACAATAGTGTGACTTAACTGGCCAGGGAAGCTGACATTAACCACAACATTTTCTTTTTTTGCCAGTCCTGGGGCTTGAACTCAGGGCCTGAGCACTGTCCCTGGCTTCTTTTTGCTCAAGGCTAGCACTCTGCCACTTGAGCCACAGCGCCACTTCCAGCTTTTTCTTATGTGGTGCTGGGGAATTGAACCCAGGGCTTCATGCATGCTAGGTGAGCACTCTACTGCTAAGCCACACTTCCAGCCCCACAACAATTTATAAATTAAGAACCATACCCTCTCATTAGTAATAACTAATAAACAGAATGGCCTGAATCTGAAATTAAAAAGGAAGAAAATAATTCAACAAGCTATCTATGTGTCGGGTAGGTGGTGCTGACAGAAGAAACGAATTGCATTGGTCCTCGCCTCTCATTACTGAAAACGTTTTGTTTCTGTTCCAGTCCAATGATGTGCTCATATCTTGAATGCACACACACACACACACACACACACGTGCACACTTCTCGTTCACAAATCCCACTAGGGGAACTTGATATGGGGAGATTGTACTGCACACTGGTTAATATTATGAATGTAAGAGTTGCATAAACCACTCAAGAGGATGAAATAGGATCATGAGTTCAAGGCCAGACAGGGCTATATAGTGAGATCTTGTCTCAGAAAGAGTGAGAGAAAGAGAGAAGAAGGAGAGACTGCTGTCCCCATTTTTGTGATGAGAATAAGCTAATAACATGTAGATTCGTTAGTTCGTAGATTATGGTGGGAATTCAATGAAAAATAAAACTCTCAGCTGAGCGCTGGTGGCTCACGCCTGCCATCCTAGCTCCTCGGGAGGCTGAGGTCTGAGGATCCCAGTTCAAAACCAGCCCAGGCAGGAAAGTCTGTGAATTTTTTACCTCCAATTAAGCAAACAAAAAAAGTTGGAGGTGGAGCTGTGGGGTGGCTCAAGTGACAGAATGCCAGCCTTGAGCAAAAACCAGGGATGGCACCAAAACGTCTGGTGTGTGCGCACGCACGCACGCACACGCACGCACGCACATCAAACCCCACATCAAGTATTAGCACACTTACCGGCACATGGTGTTTGATAAATGTCTACTACTAATACACTGAGAACACCATTAAGGAAAGCCACAGTTTGTTCTTCTCTGTGCCCTCAGACTGTTCCAGGATGCCTAGCCTCTGTTAGGTGTTCCAGAAATGTCTGCTGGATGAATCACTGTGTGCAGGGCTGGGGTGGGAGGGAGTGGGGAGGGGGGTGTCAGGGAGCAGGAGGACACCCAGCAATAAAGTCATTTCCCCAGGGTCACGGATGCCACAGAGCCACTTCAAAGCAGAGCTGACAAATCTCTCCGGTGTGGGTGCCCTTTAAGTGTCTCGCTCCCTAAGTGTGTAGATTGGACCTGACTGAGCATAAGTCTGGGGGAGAAAGATTCAATCAAAGTTCCACGCCTGATTCCATTCCAGCCGGAGCACAGTGAGTGTCTCTTCCTCCCTTTCTCTGGGCCCGCCACCATCTCAACAAATAGGCTTTTAAATTAAGTAGTGATTTGGAATGTAAGTGAGTGCATTTAAGATGCTAAGAGACGGAGAGATCCTAATGGCTGAAATATTTGTCATATCACAAGTAAACGGAGTGTTTCGGGGAGTCACTAATAGAACTAATTTTTTCCAGATCTTCCTCTGCTCTGTGTGAGAAGATGAGGTCAACGCGGGTTGAGCCAGCCCGGGGTGAGCAGCTGTCGGGGGACTGAAGAGAATACTGATGGATGGCGGAGGACTCCACGCTGTTTTCCTGGAGAAACCAGAGCCCAATTGTGCAAATTAAGCCGCGGCTGCCCAACAACCGGCGGCAGGTAGCTACAAATGAAGCCGAGGGGGAGGGGAGGTGCAGCCCCCACCTTCCTCCTCCCCCCCAGAGGGCAGAGATGCGCCCAGGGGCTGG
>NW_025960008.1:0-8332 GCF_023159225.1 Perognathus longimembris pacificus | reverse complement strand
GAATGGAACTTCACCCCCCCCCCCCAGACGGGCTCCCGGCGCAGCGGTGGAGACCCCGACGTGCTCCGTCCGGGGTCGCCGCCCTTATTTGCGTGGCGCGGGAAGGGGGGCGGGGGGGAAGGGCGCCGAGGGTGAAAGGGCAGAGGTTCCTCCGCTCGGGGGCCTCGAGGTGACACGCGGAGCCTCATCCGCGCCCTTCCTGCGGACGTGCCCCAAGGCACCTGCCGCACTGAGTCCTTGCCAAAGGGGGCCAGCGTGACACGGGTGGGCAGGGGGCCCAGGGGGCGCAGGGGGCCCAGACCCCCCCCCCGGCCTGGCTGACACCCATGGCGCCCGCCTCTCTCTCCACGCAGGCCGCTGACTGCTGAGATTCCGTCTCCAGCCCCTGCGGAGCCTTGCCAACCTCGGTGAAACCTCCGGAAAGGCACGTCCCCCTCGACAGCCAACAATCTCAGCAGGGAAGCAGAGCAAGGAGAGGGGGTTCGGTCCCCGCCCTCCCGAGAGCGCCTGCACAGCCACCACAGGTGCCATTTAAAAGAGGCCTTCTCCAGCTACCGAGGACAACAGGATCCCCGACGCCACAAGGACGCTGCACACCCGCGGTCACGGCTGCGCCCTTCACCACCGCCAAACTGTGCCGACAGCCCGGAGGCCCCGCTACGCAGGAACGAACCCCCAAGCGTGGAAGCTGTGCCGACAGCCCGGGAGGCCCCGCTACGCAGGAACGAACCCCCAAGCGTGGAAGCTGTGCGCGGTGGGGCTCCACACAGCGATTAGAATGATAACATAGTCACGCCATTCAGCTCTTGAACACATAACGCGGAGCGAGGCCAGCCTGGAACGCAGAGAGCAAAGGCGCAGGGGCTCCCCGATACGAGGATGGGGGGAGGGGGAGAACAGGAGAGATCGTGTCTGTAAAATAACCATCTTTTCAAGCGGCATTTCCACGTGCGCTGGTCAGCGACTTTACGTCGGTCTCTAAAACCAAACGACTGCTGAGTACGCATGGCAAGGTCCGGGCTGGACCTGGCGGAGGACCCCGCAGCTCAGCAGCGATGGCACACGACTGTGTAAGACGGGGCCACGCGAGGCCAACTCCAGGAGAAGGACACAGGAGGACTCTATTGTTGCCGTCGTGTTTGACGTACTAGGTGACTGCTACGGCGGACCCCCTGCGGTCCCTGCAGACGAGTCCCGTACACTGGACAGATGGCGTGTATACGCTTATCTGAGCTAGGGAGGGGGAAGGAAAGCGAGGGAGGGGGCGACGAATAAGACGAGAGCTTATCATGTAACGTGGCCTCTGTGCGTCACCTCGACCATCACAATTTAAAACTAACAGAGCCCCTCCCCTCCCCCGCCCCACACCCACGAGGGGCTCCCAGTTCTTCCCTTAGACGGGCGCCCCGAGTCCTGGTCTGAAGGACGCTCGCAGCAGAGGCGCCCACGCCCGGCACACAGTGTCCTCGGGGCTCCGCTGGACCAGGTCCCCCACCCGTGCCGGCGGGGATCCGGGAGGATGGGGGGGGGGCGGGCACCTGCCCGGCCAGCGGCAAAAGGCCTGCAGGCGGTTCCGGCCGCCCAGCGCCATGGCTGGGGTGTTGAGAGGGCTTCCTTCCAGGGCACCCTCGGGACGGCGCCCGGCTGGCGCGGGGGGCTCCTCCGCCGGCCCCCCATCTCCCCCAGACCCCTCAAGGGTCCTGCGTGGCCTTGCAGCGCCCTGCCAGGCTGTGCCACGGAGCCAGCCCCCGGGCCACGGGGTGAGGTGAGGCTCCCCCCCCCCCCCCCCCGCTCTGGCCGCGGTCCAGGCCCGCGCCGCCCGCCCAGGCTCGCTCCGCTTCTTGGAAAGCGCGTCTGGGAGCCGTTCGAGAAAACCAAGCCGCGCGCGCTCCCACGGCGCCACTGAAAGTCACCCGGCGCCCCGCTTCCAGACTCAAGCCGGGGGCCGGGCGGTGCGGGCTTCGGGCCGAGGGCGTGGCGTGGCGTGGCGTGGCGTGGCGTGGCGTGGCTCATCGGAGGGAAGAGTCTCCCACGCTTTCCTGCCCAGGCTGGCTTCAAACCGTGACCCTAAAGCCTCGCGTCTTGAGTAGCTGGGATCACGGCGTCTGCGGGGGCGGCAAGGGGGGAAACCGCGCCTCCATCTCCCCAGGCCTCCCCTCCATCCCCCCGCCCCCCCACGGGGGTGGGATCGCAGCTCTTTGTTCTCCAGGATTCCACCACAAGGCAGGTGCGCTGGACGCTGGCTGACCCGCAGCTTCACGGCGACCCCGCCTGCCGAGTCCCCCGCTCCGTCCCGCTCAGCCCCCGCCCCGCCCGGTGCGCGTTCCAGGCAAGTCATTACGACCACCAAGCACGCGGAGCCCAGGCCGCGCACCCGCGGTGACTCCCGGCCAGGGCCTGCGCGGCCTGGGAGGTTCCGGGCCCCGGCCACGCAGAGGGGCCACCGACGCGTGAACAACGTCCCCCGTGGGGGGCTGGCTGTGATTTCAAATGCCCGGCTGGGCGGGGGGGGGGGGCACGGCGGGTGCACACCGGAAGTCCCCGTGCTCAGGAGGCTGAAACGGGAGGCCGCCGAGCGCGTGAGGGCCCGTCCGAGGAACGCGGGGGGGGGGGGGGGGGGGGAACCTTGTCTCCCGGCGTCGCGGTGCTCTCCATGAAGGACGCGGCTCGCGGCCATCGCCGGCAGGTCTGGAGCGCGCGTCCCCGGGCTGATGGCCGCCGCCGGTGTCCTCACGCGGTTCATCGTTCACCGGCTCTCCCCGTGGGAAGATAAACAAGACCGACGGCGCGCTCAGCCCCCGCGCCCGCGTGCGGCAAGCTCGCTCGCCTTCCCGTGCCCTTTGCCTGGGCGGCGAACACTGCCTGCAAGGACGGGGTGTGCGGGGTGTGCGGCGCGGGCCGGGAGCCCCGGGGAGGAGCAGGGAGGAGCAGGGAGGAACAGGGAGGAGCAGGGGCCGTGGCCTGCAGAGGCCCAGCAGGCCGGGGGACCCAGCGGGGAAGGAGGGGGGGCCACTGGCTCAGCAGGGAAGGAGGGGGGCCACTGGCTCAGCAGGGAAGGAGGGGGGCCACTGGCTCAGCAGGGAAGGAGGGGGGTCACTGGCTCAGCAGGGGAAGGAGGGGGGCCACTGGCGGGGGAGGAAATTGTGCAGCCGTCGTGAGGGGCCGCGTGGAGCAGCAGGAGCAACCACAGATAAGACGCGCCACGGCGTGACTTTCCTCGTGGTAACACACTAGGAATGGCCCACAGGAACACGCACAATTAATTTGAATGATGTGTGTGTGTGCACGCGCGCGGGTACTGAGGCTTGAACTCAGAACCCTGTGTTTTCTCTTAGCTTTCCACTCTTCAGCCACGGCTCCGCTTCCATCTTCTTGCAGGGTTCCTCCCAGACTATGCTGCCCAGGCTGGCTTTGAACCGCAGCCCTCGGGTCTCAGCCTCCTGCGTAGCTAGGATGACGGGCGCGAGCCGCCGACGTCGCCCACAGGCAAGAGGAGCCCGTCCTTGCTGACCGGGTCCTCGAAGCCGGTCCCGCAGCTGGCCCCCAGGGCCAGGCCAGGGGCGCAGGCTTCGCCCCCACCCCGGCAGGGGTGTGGGTGGTCGTGGAGTCGCCGAACTTTCCCAAGGCTGACCCAGGAAGGGGTCCCCGGGCCGGGCTGGGAGGGGGCCGGCTGCCCGCCCGTGGCCACGTGTGTGTGGAGAACAGCTGGGCGGCGGCGCTGGCGGGGGTCAGCCCACCAGGGGGACAGGAGCCGGGAGGGAGGGGAGGGGGAGCGCGCGTGCCAAGACCGCACGTCTTTTCCTAAGAAGTCTGGCACGCCCGCGGCCCCTGGACAGCCTCGCCGGCTGCCCTCCGACGGCAGGGGCCAGCGAGCCAGAGGCAGCGGGAACTTGGACTGCGGCCGGCTTTCCCAGCCTCTTCTTGCAGCTCCCCCCCCACCAGGTGTCAGGTAAGGGGCCTCCTGCCTCGATGGTGCTGTTTGCACTCACTCCAGGGGTCGCGCTGGGCTGGGCCTCCGTGGGGGAGATCCTCCCCCCCTCCCTTCCTGGACACAGGCCACCGCTCCGTTGCAAAAGGAGGGTCACTCTGCCACAGCCGGAGGCTGCACGGCCGTCCCCACAGCCGCCTCGCCAGCCGTGGGTGCCGGCCACGTGCGCAGGGAGGGGCGCGGTCCCGAGTCCCAGCGGGCACCCGGCCCCCGTGCGCGGCGCAGGCGTGGGCGAGGAGCCCTGTGAACTGCGCTCCAAGAAAGAACAGCGCGTCCGGCCACCCGGCCTCCCCGCAACGGAGCAGGTGCCGCGTGTCAGGAAGTGAAGCGAGGCCAGTCAGTTGACAGGGCCGGGACGGCGGGAGGCGGGGTTGAGGAGCGGGAGCCCCAGCGTCACCGGGGTGACTGGTAAACATTGGTCAGGTGCTGGCCAGCCAGGCCTGCGAGGCCCCAACCCTGAAGGAGGACTGGCTCCCCGGCTCCCCAGCCCGGAGCAGCAGGATACCCAGAATCTTTTTCCTGCCCCAAGCCTCGTAGATGATTAACCTGTTAAATTCGGTTAACTGAAGAGTTAATCTTTATTCAAAGCACTCTTTGATAAGGGGGGGGGGAGAAAATGTCTGTGTTAACTATTAATCCAGGGAAGAGCCATAAACTTTGGGTTGGAAACCCTGGATCTGGGAGAGGAATTCACCTAGAGGAGGAGGGGGGGTGGGGTGGGGTGGGAGGAAGGACGAGGGGGGGGGAGAAGGGAGGACAAGGGGGGAGGGGGTAGTCTAGGGAGGACTTACAGCTCCTGAGTGCTTGGAGCCGGGCTTTGGTGGGTTGTTTTCTTTGCCTTTTCCTCCTTCCTTTGCCTAATCTCGATGCTCTGAGGAAACCGAGTGGGAATGACCCGTCACCAGCGTGGGAGCCCTGTGGACGGAGCAGGCCACCGCTCTGTGTGCTCCCTCGTGCGGGGTGGGGGGCTCCCCAGCTTCCTCTGGGAGCAGGCAGAGCGCGCTGCTGGAATGGCCGGCGGGAAGGCCGCCCGGGGGCCCACAGCGGCCTGGAGCCCAGGAGAAACAGAGCAGCACACCCTCCCTCAGACCCTGTGAACACAGAGTGCTCCGAGTGCTCCGGCTCGCCTGAAGAGGCGCAGCCCACGTGAGCATCTCCACTGCTGATCTTGTACCCAGTCAGCTTAAATGGACCGTCATACCTCCTTCCACAAGACATCACTTCTGGAATCTTCTCCTCTATTAACAAATCTCCTCTGGGGAAATTGTCTGAGCGTTGTCCCAAAGGTTTACAGAGGCGAGGGGTGTGTCTAAACCATTTAGAGATCCTCGAGGCGTCTGGATGAACCCCACCGCACGGAAGCCAGCCTGCGGCTGGGCCATCTTGGCGGCCACACGTGGACAGATGTCTTGACCCGCGCATGGACACACAAGTTCCATACACGGCGACAGAGTGTTCACCACAGGCCTCCCCGGGGCCTCCCGGAGGGGTCATGGGCAGAGGCGGGACTCCCAGGCCACCCTGGAGCCACAGAACCAGCCATTCCTGGGGAACCCCCACCCCCACCCCAGAAGTCAGGTTGCCATGAGGTGATGAGGTCTTGATCCCAGCGCCCCCGTGGCCCTCGGCAAGGCCAGCTGGCAGACAAGAGCAGAGGAAGTTCTCCTCTGGAAGGTGGGAGTGACGCCCAGAGGCCACGGCCGGGGCCCCGGGGGACCTCCCCCCCACGCAGTGCTGAAGGGGGGGACTTTCTGAGGGCGAGGGGCACAGCAGTCACGTCCTCATCTAGGCAGGCATTGCGGGCCCTGCTCTGGGGCTCCCGCAGGTCCCCGCCCCCCCTCCTCCTTCTCCTCTTCCTCCTCCTTCTCCGTGCTCCCTGGCACAGGTGCTCTGCCACCGGCACAGAACATCTGTGAAGGGCGCTTGCATAAAAGTGGTTTTATGGCTCTGGCCAGGGTTTGTAAGCCAAGCAAACAGAGAAGTCTCAGGAATAAAAGGGGCAATAAAATAATTACATAACGCTTTGAACTTACACTAAATACCACCTTTCTTCTCGGGGCTGCCAGTGTGTTTTACAGACTATGTAGCTCTGTAGCCCTTTTGAATGCACGGGGAAACTGAGTCACTGAGCCTGGAGGGTTGGAGGGCACACAGGGTTTAATTTCAAGAGGATTCTCTGTGGGACTCTATCTGGTCCAATGGGATAGATCTCCCAGCCATGTTTGTGCTCTACGCTTACACAGACAGATTCTTGTGCCCTAGACACACACATACACACACACGCAGAGTGGTTTCAGTGTCAACTAAATGTCGCCCTCACACGCATTACCTTAATGGATAGGGTCTGTTAGGCTAAAAATGGGAAGTTTGCTGAGCCCTTCCCCTCACCACACAGAGGAATGGAACCCAAGGACCAGAACTACCCCTGGTTTTCCTTCTGTGTCTACTGAGTCACCCGGGAAGGGACCTGACTTCCTTAGGACCCTGGCTGGGGGTTCCAGGCTGGAGCGGGGTTGGTCTCGTCTCTGAGCCCCCTCCTGATGGGCAGTGGCTGGGGCGCGGGCGAGCCGGGCTTCACGGGAAGGGACCAGCATTCTGTGGGCGCCAGGCCCCAAGTGCTCATAGAGCTGCCCCCAGCCTCGCCTGGCTGCGGGTGCAAATCCACCCCAACCCTCCCACCCCAAGGGCTCCTGAATTCAATTCTCCGCACGTGGGCCCTGGAAACGTGTCGTTACACCATCTCCTCATGGGAGGGGGGTGCCAGATGCCCTCAGGAGAGCTCCAGCGGGGAATCCATACAGGCGTGCCGGGCCACGGTGTGACGCTCACAGCAGGGAAGGTGTGCTGCGCCCTGTGACCCCGGGCTCTGTGACCCAAGGGCCCCCCCCCATCGGCACCTCCCAGGAGGTCGGGGTGAATGCCCTTGAAAATGAGAGTAAGGCAGCAGGGAGGGTGGGGATGGCCTCTCCTTCCCGCCCGAAACTAGGCCCGCTGGCTGGGAGGAGGGCCAAGGGGAGAGGAGGAGGAGAGGGAGGAGGGAGAGGAGGAGCACACAGACTTCTCCAAGGAAGAGACGTGGGGCCCAGAGATCATCAGCCTGCTTGCAATGCTCATGCCCCCCTTAACGCCCTGTTCTGGCATCTGGTTGGGTCGGCAGCGCTTTAGGGAAAAGGCCCCGTGGCTGTCACTCGTCCTGGCAGACGAACCGAGGCCTTCCTCCAGCACCGCCGCCTCGCCAGCCCTCAACACGCCGTGGCCCTGTGGCCCTGTGGCCTTCCCCGGAGGCCCGAGGGGATGGGGGAGACCGTGCCCGGGACGGGGGGACTGCCCCTGGCGGCCCGCAGCCTTCATGTCCGTTGTGTTTCCCGAGTGCCGTCTGCCTCTGGGGCCTGGGGTCTCGAGAGCCCGCGCCCCTCCAGGGAACAGAGGGCAGAGTCGGGAGCAGAAGCCGGCGGCACCGTGAGACCCGTGCCCCCCCCCCAGCTCAGCCCCGAGAACGACGTGCCAGCCCAGGAGTCAGGAAGTCTGTGCTCCAGCCAGCCCTGCCCCTGCTCCTGGCGTGGCTTTGAGCAGATCTTTTAACTTTCGTGACTCAGTTTACTCACTTGCCAAACAGAGATAATGGTGTGGAGCTCAAAGAACTTCTGTAAGACGCTAATGAGTATTTATAAGCACTTCACAGGAGTTTATAGTTATTTGAGCTAGGATAGGAATATAAGTGATCCAGGAGTAAACAGTATTTAGAAGCTGCGTGTGCAGCAGGCAGCAGGATTCCGGGGGTGTACAAGGCCCCCCGAACCCCGGAAGCGGCGCCCGGCTGGCGAGGACGCACCGAAGCAGATGTTACAGAATCACACTGAGCATGATTGGGTTTTAATGTGAAAGCAGAGTCCGTCTTCAGGGTTCTGTATATCCAAACTCTTCTCGATGGTTCCTTCCCCACGCGGAGCTGAAGGTCGAGGGCGTGACCTTCAAGCTTCCTCCAAGCCAGCTGTGTGGTGGCAAGTTGTTTTTTTTTTTTTTTTTTTTTTTTTTTTGCAATGCCCTATACAGTTTTCATAACCCAAGCTCTTTTCTGCAATAGTGAACAGCAGGGCGCCCCCGGTTCCGGCTTGGGAGGGGGGGGTGGAAACACCCCTCACCTCACCCCCGGGCCCATCAGACCCTGGTGGCGGCCAGCCTCCCTCTCCCTGTGTGTGGAGAAGACAGAAGCCCCCATTGCATGCTGGGAAGCACACCAGGCAGCCACACTGGCTCCCGAGGGGCTGGCGGGATCCGTGTCACCTCCCACCGCCCGGCTTCCGTGAAGACGGCGCGACCCACCGGCCAGCGGTCAAAAACCAG
>NW_025960007.1:0-8663 GCF_023159225.1 Perognathus longimembris pacificus | reverse complement strand
AGGGAGAGGAAGAGGAAGGCAGGGAGGGAGGGAGGGAGGGAGGGATATGAGTCATTCTGGTCTGGCAGGCCTGGGAGTTTCAGTGTCAGGTTGAGTGATGGGATGGGAGAGGGGGAGGGGGAGGGGGAGGGGGTGGGAAAGATAAGGAGAGTCTGGAAAGTTCTCTCGGGAGGGCAGGCTTCAGGGCGAGGCCTCCGGGTGGCCTGAGGAAGGGGGTGATGCACCGATGGGTCAGCACGGAGTGCACCCCGAAGGCCGGGGATCTCCGCCCCACCTGACAGGAGCTGGCCCGGGGTAGGGTTCAGGGGCATCGGGTGAGGACTGGAATCCGCATCCCTTTGGGATCCTGGAAGCGTGGACGAGAAACAACAACAACAAATAAAAGCCAGGACCCAGCCAGGGCTCGGCCAGGACGGCGCCGGCGTCCTGCGGCCCGCATCGGGCGTCTCGGTGGTCATGGCAACCCGCCTGCGACTGCGCATGCGCCCGGGGCGTCTCTTAGCAACCGCGGGATGTCCCGACCGCCGCCGTACCGTGACGTTACCGTCGCCCGGGCAACGGCGGCCGGGGACCACGCCTCCCGGGCTGCGGAGGGGCGTGGTCCTGTGAGTGGGCGTGGTTTCCCCCGCCTCAGGCCAAGCTCCGGAGCGCTTCCCGGGGGGCGGAGCCTCAGTCAGGGCTGCACGGGCGGCCAGCAGGTGTAGCCCGCCAGGTGTGCACGGGCTGGGCGGGGCGGAGGGGGGGAGGTTGGGCGGGCTGCTCAGCCACGCAAGACATCCCCTGTCACTTTCTGCCAATCAAGCAAACTGGCTACAACCTTTGACCTTTGACCTTCCCCAACCACCCAAGCTCAACCCTCCCCTGGCGGATGGACCGTGTGTGCATATGTGTGCATATACGTGTGTGTACATATGTGTTTATATGTATGTGTTCATATAAGTATATGTCCATATACATATTATATATGCAATATGTATATTTATGTATGTGTGTTTATATAGATATATATAGTATGCTAAATATATACCTATATGATGTAGGTCTATATATAGCTTATATAGGTATATATTAAACAGATATAGGTATATATAGGTGTTTTAATACAGTATATTAAATATATACCCATCTATAATATAGGCATATAAGGATGGGGAATGTGGCACAGTGGTAGAGTGCTCGCCTAGCATGCATGAAGCCCTGGGTTCAAGTCCTCAGCACCACAGACACAGAAAAGGCCAGAAGTGGTGCTGTGGCTCAAGTGCTAGCCTTGAGCAAAAAGAAGCCAGGGACAGTGCTCAGGCCCTGAGTTGAAACCCCAGGACTGGCAAAATACATATATATATATATTACATATTTACAATATAGGTGTATAGATATTCAATATATGTATATATGATATAATGTATGTATTATATAGGTATGCATATATTTTATAGGCATATATACCTATATATTACATAGAGATGTGTAGATTAAACACATATACCCATGTACTATATAGAGGTAAGTATATATGTGTAAATATGTCTAATATATAAGCATATATCAAATATATACTTATATATCAAAGTATCGAATATTATATATTAAATATATGCCTATTTTATATATAAGTGTATATTAAATGTGGGTATATATTAAATATGGATATATATTATACAGATATATATTAATGTGTCAGTATACATCACATACAGGTATATAAATACATACCTATATTATATATAGGTGTATATAAAGTATATAGGTATATATTATATAGGTGCATATCCCCGTAGGTATATAGTTAATATGCTATGCCTTGAGCCACCAGCACTGGGATACAATGTATTTGTAAGTAATAGGAGAGCAGGTCACTTGACATACCTCATTTGTCTTTAATTTTGTGAACAAATATTCATCTAAGCACCAGGTATGGCATGCAAAAAACCCTGAAGTAACAAGTTCTAAAAACACTAAGTATTCCATCTAAATGAACTTGTATAATTGATAGCTTTTTTATTTAACATCCAAGTTTGTGGCATATGTAATATTCCATATTGTATATGATGTTTAGTGTCATGAGTGATGAAAATCTCTGAGTGAATAACGATGTAGTCTTCAATAGTAAGATTCACTGAGGAAGCTTGATCTTAAAAAGAAAGTGCAGTCATTTGTGATTTATCGGATATCAAAGTATCTTTACACAATATATAGGTATTTATGAATATATATGTGCAATAGTGAGATTGCATAAAATTAATAAGAGGAATCATCACATGTAGATTTGGATGACATGGAATCCAAACTAAAGGTCAACCAGACAGAATCTAATTTGCAGATAGAATTAGGAACACAGATTTCAAATAATTGAGAAACTAGTTTGAGAAGATCTGACATGCATTTTGTTCTACTATGTATCATGAAGTTTGAACCAGAACATTGGATCTGAACTCCTTGATAGGTGGGAAGATATTGAGCCCATAATTTGGGCCATCCCTTCCTTCAATATCCTTTCCACTGAGATAATTTCCAGCTTCTTCGCGTTAGCAGAAATCCCCAAATGTGCTGAGAAACACAGCACAGGGTTTTCTCTCCTTCCCAAGTGTCTAGGAATGCCATGACTATATCAAAGTGACACCTGGGTATGCAGCTTAAGGCATTTGGGACTCCTAGTTCGTCCACAGTACATGGGTGTTACCCTGTCTGTTGATCAGGCCCTCAGAATACTCCTGATGTAGCTGGGAATATGGCCTAGTGGCAAGAGTGCTTGCCTCCTACACATGAAGCTCTCGGTTCGATTCCCCAGTACCACATATATGGAATACGGCCAGAAGGGGCGCTGTGGCTCAGGTGGCAGAGTGCTAGCCTTGAGCCGGAAGAAGCCAGGGGTGGTGCTCAGGCCCTGAGTTCAAGGCCCAGGACTGGCCAAAAAAAAAAAAAAGAATACTTCTGATGTTTGTCCATAAACATCTCCTTTGGGCAGAGTAATGGTGGGAGCTCCTCTAAGTCAAATCATCATGATAGCCCTGAGATAACTTACATAAAATATATGGAAACATATATCATTCACATCAAAAGTGCCTGGCCCGAGTGTCTCAGATAGGTAATCCCAGCCTCTCAGGAGGCTGAGAACAGATTATTTTTTGAAGCCAGCCCAGGCAGGAAGTCTATGAGACTCTAACTGACTGCCC
Source organism: Perognathus longimembris pacificus (assembly GCF_023159225.1). NCBI lineage: Eukaryota > Metazoa > Chordata > Mammalia > Rodentia > Heteromyidae > Perognathus > Perognathus longimembris. The sequence continues at coordinate 5,490 of NW_025960007.1, read as the reverse complement.
AAAGTCAGCTGTGGAAATGATGGCTCAAGGGGTAGAGTGCTACCCTTGAGCAAAGAAGCTCAGGCCCAACACACAGACCCTGAGCTCAAGCCCAAGGAATCCACAGAAGAAAAGGAACAAAATGAGAAGCTCCTTAATGAAACAGTTTACTGATTTTATGTAAGTAGTCACTGGTGTCATGTTTTCAATAATGTGGAAAAAGTGTGCTTTTCAATAAACCTTCTCAAATTACCTATCTTCAGGTTACTGATGAGCATATCTTTACAAGTAACAGAAGGTGCTTGGAAAGTATATTAAATAGCATTATAGTTTGCTGTAAGATGCATGTATATTTGTAAAATTAGAAATAAATGACCAATTGCCAAGAAAAAATATGCTATGCCTATAAATACCTATTGTGTATATGTGAATGTTTTTGTGTGTGTGTTTTATATAGGCATATATATGTTTATGTATTTATTTGCAGTATTTTTCCCCCTGCAAATGGATCCAATCTGCTTGTAAATCCTTTCCTCTCTTTAAAACTAAGTCCCAGAGCGAGAATGTGGCTCAGTGGTAGATTGCTTGCCTAGCATGCATGAAGCCCTGGGTTCGATTCCCCAGTACCACATACACAGAAAAAGCCAGAAGTGGTGCTGTGGCCCAAGTGGTAGAGTGCTATCCTTGAACAAGAAGAAGCTCAGCCTGAAATACCTGTCCAGTGAGGGCAGCAGGCAGACTTGAGAGCTTTCTAGGGCTTGCATTTTCCTGTGTGCTGGTCTTGGGTTTGAACTTGAGACCCTGAGCTGCTCCTCCATCCCTTAAGCTTATTTTGTTCCGGGCTGGTGCTTTACCACTTGAGCCACACACCCTCAGCGCCACCGCTGGCTTTCTTGGGGTGCTTCATTGGCGAGATCAGAGTCTCACGGCCTGCGTGTGTGTGCGTGTGTGTGTCTGCACCCATCCTGGGGCTTGAGCTAAGGGTCTGGGCTTTGTCTTTGAGTGATGGTGATGATGATGATGATGATGATAATGATGATGATGATGATAATGCTCAAGGGTGGCGCTCTACCCCTTGAACCACACAGCTCCACTTGCGGCTTTATTTCTTTCTTTATTTTTGTTGTGGTTGTTGGTTCATTGGAGATCAGAGTCTCCTGGATGTGTTTGCCTGCCTAGGGCTGGCTTTGAACTCTTCGCCTCCCACATTGCTTAGAGGCCAGACATGGCACCCAGAGCTTTCTGGAGCAATGGCCAGTAACTGCCTGCTTGGCGGGGGGAGGGGGGGGGGAGGTCTAGCTCTTTGAGCTGGGTAACCTCTGTCCTCATCCAGGGTTCAGATCTCTCTTGAAGGGCTATGGGAGGGGGGGGGGTCCCTCTGTGGTGACGTCAAACCTCAATGGAGAATGTGCAGGTCAGAGTAGTTGATGCATTCCAGAAGGTTCCAGAATCTTCTGGAAGGTTCCGGAAAATTCTAGAGGTCCCAAATGGAGGGGGTGGGGATCACCATACCAGGGTTCAGGTTTCTGGCCACGGCCACGTCCCAGCGTTGTTCTAGAACTCACGGCCTGCTCCATCTGGGGGGCCGTGGCCTGGGTGGAGGCCTGAGAATCTGCTCAGCCTGGGAGGTGGAGGGAGGTGGGCTAGGTGGGCAGGCTTGGGAGGTACTGGTGGCTTCTTCCCCCGTGGCCTGGCGGGGTCCACTTTGGGGGTGTCCATCGGCACCCCTTCAGGGCGGCTCTGGCGGGCAGCAGGGTCTCTGAGGGTCTGAAGAGGAGATGATGCCATGTTCCTCCAGGTCACATCTTCCTCCTGGCAGCCGGGGAGGGTGGACGGGGGCCCGGTCATCACAGCTGGGGGCGCAGGAAGAGGGGGAACAGGGTCATGGGGCTGCAGGTGGGCCGCGCCTGCCGTCTGGGGTTCAGGGGAAGCCTGGCCGACCCCCCAAGAGCCCCAGGTCTTCACAGGGTGAGCAGTGTAGACGCTATCGGGGATGGTCCCCCCACCTCGCCCCCCGGGGAGCCCCCTGGGTGGGAAATCCACTTCCCCACTGACCTCTGTGGGGATCTTGGGGTCCCCTCCGGCTCCAGGCCTGAGGGGAGGACCCTGGGGGTCCCCTGGAAGCCCGTCATGAGCGGGCAGGGCAGGGACTACAGGGGTGTGCTGCTGGGGGTGTCCGTCCACCACCCGCCGATGCAGGCTCCTGGCCTCGGCCACGGCCGCCCGGAGATTTCGCATGGCACCCTGGAAATCGGGGGTCCCCGGGCCGCCATCGCTCTCCGCTCTGTGCTCCTCTCGGGGCTCCCCGGCTACGGGAGAGCAGGGAGTGGTTGGGAGGCTTTCCGTGAACCCCATCTTCACCTGGCCCCCCAGTGGGGAGACGTGGATGATGCTTGCTTTGGCTGGAAGCTTCTGGACCTCCTGGCCGGCTGGTTGTGCTGTGGGGTCCTCGGGGGGTTCCCATCTCTGCTGCTGAAGCCCATCCAGGTCGCCATGGTTGATGCAACTGGCCAGCCTCTGGACACCCCTTCTTTGGGGGGCACCCCCAGCCGGCCGGGGTTGGAGGGCATAGGCCGTCAAGGCCACCAAACCCTTCGGGGTCTCCTGCATCACCAACCCCACCTTGGCCATGCCGGGGTCGAGGCTACAAGCCAACAGCTGCTGGAAGTCGGGGTGCAGGTCCCCCGTAGGCCCAGCCAGTAGGAGAGGGGACAGTTGGAGCCTGCCCAGCTCATCACCCCGAACCAGCAGCCCCTGGGGCTCCACATCTGGACGCCTCAACAGCTGGCGGACCACTCCAGGCAGCTCCCCGGACACCACTTCCTCTTTCTGGAGGGCCAGCCCCCCGGGGGCCGGGCCTGGGAATCTGAATTTGGCCAGGTAGAGTCTCCCAGGGCCTCGCGCTTCGATGACAATGCCACCATGATGTCCCAGGCCCAGCCTGGAACCCTGCAGAAGCTCCAATATCTCCTTGGCACCTCCCATGTCCCTTTCAGGCCCTTCTAGAACATTCTTCTCAGGAGGCAAGGAAGCCAGGTGACCGTTTTCAAAGAGCCAGGTGAATTTGCACACGGGTGGGCTCAGCCCGGGATCTGGGGGGGTTCTGGAACTTTCTTCTTCCTCCTGGCCAGGCTCCAGGGACTGGAAGGTTTCTTTGTGCCCAGAAGGGATGTGAACTCGGCTCCAGCACCTGACCAACCCTTTCCCACCGCCGGGACGGCAGGGGGGCTGCAGAGGCTCGGTCTCAAAGAGATGTCGGTCTGTCTGTCCGTCCTCAGCCTTCACCAAGTTGGCTTGCAGGTGCCGATTTGGGGAGCCATCCCCCTGGTCCTCCGTGGGAGGGTAGAACAGCCACGTACAAGATGGCGCCGTGGCCTCTGACCCCCGTGGGGCCGAGAGATCACTCAGGGGCTGCGTCTCAAACAACCACCGGATGGTTTGCACGTTGCCTTTGGGGGTGACTTCCGTGGAGGGTCCCCCTTCCTCCTCCTCCTCCTCCTGGCCTTCTCCCGGTGGGGTCTGGGAGTGGATCGTGGCCAAAGGCTGGGTCTCAAAAAGCCACCGGATGGTGGACACGTCACCGCTCCTCACTTCCTGCCTGGTAATGCCTCGAACCAGATCCACCATGTCAGGACCGCCCCCTAGCTGGTCCAACGGCCGAGTCTCAAACATCCACCTGTAACCCCGGACGTCGCCCCCCAACACCTGTTCTCTGCTGACGGCGGTCAGGCCGTACAGCCGGCCTTTGCTGTCCTGCATGGCGTACACGGGGGTGGTGGGATTCTGGGGTGACCCCGTACTAGTAGCATCTCCTGTTCCTGCCCTACTAATATTCCCCGAGGCGGAGGAAAGCTCATCCTGACCAATCCTATCCAGAGGAAGGGTCTCGAAGAGGTGTTGAAAGGCCTTCACATCCCCCTTTGATGCGTCTCTTGGGGGACACCTGGAGACGGGGGCCAGGTTGGGGGATCCACCACGGGCCCCTCTCCTTCCTGGTGCCCCACCTTCTGGAGTTCACCCACTTGGACAGGGTGCGTGAAATCATCCAGGGGCTGGGTCTCGAATAGCCACAGGGTGGATCGGACATTGCCGGGGACGATTTCTTCCTTGGGTGGGGCTTGTGCATCTACTGCTGCTGCTACTTCTTCTTCTTCTTCTTCTCCTTTCAGAGTATCCAAGGGCCGGGTCTCGAACCGCTGGCGCTGCTGTTGAACCCCTGGCCCATGGAGGACGAGGTCCGGGGAGGCCTGGAAATGCTGTTCGTCCACCACCATCTCCCGGATCGCATCCAGGGGCTGCGTCTCGAAGATCCACTGCATGGCGCTCACGTCGGGCCGGGCCACCTCCTCCAGGGAGATTCCCCGGATGACCCGCACCTGGCTGGGGTCTTGCTGGAAAGCATCTAAGGGCCTGGTCTCGAACAGCCAGCGGGCGGTCCTGACGGCGTGGCTCTGGATCTCTTCCCGGCAGGCGGCCCGCACCTCGTGCATGGCGCCCTGGGCGTCCTGGAAGGCGCACAGGGGCTGGGTTTGGAAGAGCTTGATGGTCTTCTTCACGTCGCCCCTCAGTTCCTGGAGCTCCGAGCGCAGCTCCAGGGGGCTCTGGTCCTGCAGGGAAGGGCGAGACCCCAGGCAATCCAGCGGGCCGGGTCTCAAAGAGCTTCCTGGTGCCCTGAACATCTCCCTTGGCCACAGCCATTTTGGTGGTGGTGGTGGTGGTATCCATTGGTGATGTCTGGCCTGTCATCGCACATGGTGGCTCCATTGGTGATGTCTGGCCTGTCATGGCACATGGTGGTGGCTCCATTGGTGATGTCTGGCCTGTCGTCGCACATAGTCGCTCCATTGGTGATGTCTGCCCTGTCGTGGCACATGGCGGCTGTGTCTCAGACAAGCCTCCAGCTGCTGGGCCCTGGATACCACATGGTGGTTGGGGTCCGGCTGGCTCCTGGGGTAGGTCTTTGGTGAAGGAGCCTTCCTGGAACCTCCTGGAGGTGTCCTGGACGTGACCCCCTGGCACGGGCTCCCTGGGAGCGGGCGCGTCGCGCTCCCCGATGGCATCCAGCCTCCAGTTCTCGAAGATCCAGCGCATGCACTGGACGTCGCCCTGGCCGGGCTCGTCGGGGCCCAGGACGGCGGCCAGGTCCTGGGCCACCGCCTCGGCCAGGCGCCCCCGGAGCTCGGGGTGCATGTGTCGGGAGAGGCGGCGCAGCTCGCCGGCCCGGCGCTGCTGGTGGAAGTGGGAGAAGGCCTCCTTCGGGGGTGGTGGGGGCAGAGGCCCCGACCCGTCCTGGGCGGTCGTCATGGGTGGGGAGGGCGGGAGAGACACCTGCTGCTGGGCCTGCTGAGAAAGAGAGGGCCTGAGGTGAGGGGATTTCTCTCCCTTCCGCCCTCCCTCCCTTCTCCCTCCCTTTCTCCTTCCCTCCCTCCCTCCCTGATTCCCTCTCTCCCTTCTTGATTCCCTCCCTTCTTCCTTCCCTCCCTCTCTCCCTTCCTCCCTCCCTCCCTCCCT
>NW_025960006.1:0-8883 GCF_023159225.1 Perognathus longimembris pacificus | reverse complement strand
GAAGCAACTCGGATAAGAGATAACTACACTTCCCAGCCCAGACCTGCCTTCTAAGCTTAGGACAGCGAAAGCAAGCTTAACCATCCCCACTTAGCTTAGGCTTCCAAATCCTTCATCATTAAGCTCACTCCCTTGGACTGTTTGATATGTGACCTTGTACCTGGATGTCTGGTGTTTCCTGTTTATTCCCTTAGCTCAGACTTGATGTCCACCTTGACTTTAAGGGCTGGTCAACATTTGTTCTTTTAGCAGAAGCACCTGATTTTAACCCTTAATCTCTGTTTTTCTAATGCTGCTTAAGACCGTCTACACAAACAAGTGGCCACTGAGTCAGGTGCTGGCAGCATTAGGTATAGAGAGCAGTAAGAAAAGAACAGAGTCTCTCAGGGATCTGGGAAATCACAGTTTTAGGAAGTCCAGACACCAAGCAAACAGGCACAGGAGGGATGCAACTTCAGGAGAGACAAGATTTGTTACTTCCAACAGGTTTAAACCAGATGCTTCTACGACCAGAGACTAAATACCTTTGCCAGAACAATTCTCCATCTGAAGAAATGACTTCTCCACTTCCTTAGGAAAGCACCTGGCACTAAAGAAATGGGCAAGCCAAAGCAATCCCATTTCCCAAAATGCACTCAACTAACTGACCAATTTATAAAATTACCAGAACTTTTCTCCCTTTGGGGGAGGGTGAGATGTGGGAGAGGAGAGTCTTGGTCTCCCTATGTAGACCAAACTGGACAGAAACTCAAGATCTTCTTGCCTCAGCTCCTGTGTGCTGGGATTATAGGCATGTGCCTCCATGCTTGGCCCAGAACTTCGAAAAAGCACAAACAAAAACCAACTACTTTTACATGACGTGGTTTAATATAGTTATTTTTTATTAGAAGAACTTTTATAGTCTTAAAAGTCTTAACATTTTATTTTTTCATATAAAAATGAAAGTTGATAAAAAGATGATGATATGAGCATTTGGCAAAATTTAAACAATAACATTCAAAAGTACCTGAAAACGCCTGTCAAAGGTAAACGTAGGAATTTAAGTTTCTAACAAGGTGTGGTTTGTATGTTCATTTCCTGCAGCGGTGCCAGCTCACGTCTTGAGGCAGAACCATGAGATGCACAGCACGGGGGGAGACGACCTCTTGGTTTTGTTTTTTGTAGAGCCATTTTTGGCTGCAACTGCAACTTTCCTTCGGTTTTCTTTTTATTTTACATAATGATGATTATCTGAAATATAAAATTCGCACTCTCTCCCCTTTCCCGTATCTTCCTTGAGTACTCCCCCCTTCTGTCATTTAAGATTCTGTTCACCTCGTCTCAGCCATGTGGGGACAGGGACATTACCAGTTTTCTTGGAAGATCATGAGAACTCTCTATTCGGCAGAGTCTGGAAGTGTGCCCCCTCAGACCTGTCTGACCCTCAGGTTTGGAGGCTTGCATAGACCTACACCACCCGAGTGGATACATGTATCTTCAAAAAGTGTGTCTTCATTCAGGCATGGTGGTACATACCTTTAATCCCAACACTTGGGAGGCTGAGGCAGGAGGATCAAAAGTACAAGGCCTGCCTGGGCTATGGAAGAAGAAGAGGTAGAGGAGGAGGAAAGAAAGAAAAAGAAGAGACTAGTTGTCCTAGGATATTTCACTGAGGTCTTAAGAAGGTGAGGGGAAGAGGAGGAGGAGAAGGAGGAAGAAGAGGATGAGAAACGATGAAAAAATAAAGAGATGGATTGTTCTAGAGAGATTTCACTGAGCTCCTAAGAAATAGACCTGTTATAACATTTCTCCCTTACATCAGGGAACAAGACTCCAGTGACCATGTTCTCTAGATTCTGGGTCACTTTGTACTGAACAGTGCCAGATAAACACTGCCAAATTTCATCTCTCTCAGCTCTGCTTTTGATGTTTCCATGATGACATCCTTCTGTGGACTCAGTCTAGTAAGTGTAAGTAAACTAGTAAGAGGGTAAGTACCATACAAGCGTACGGTACATACAATCACCAATCACGTCATTCTTGCTTAAATTTGCCCATGGGCACGATCCTAACTGAAATCAATAGATTAAAAAAAGTTTCTTTTAAAAAGAGAGTCCATATAGCTAATTGTTCTTGATGCAATGTCTCCGATCTTAGGAGGTTTCAGGAAAGGGGAAAGAAAGAATTTATTATAGTTCTTTTTTCCTTGTTTCTTTGTCTATCCCTATGATCTCCTCTTTCCAGCTTTTTTTTTTTTTCCTGTTGTTCTTGTTCTAGTCTTGGGGGCCTGGGTGCTGCCCCTTAGTTTTTCCACTTAAGGCTAGCACTCCTCTACTATTTGAACCACAGCTCTACATCTGGCTTTTTATGTTTGGAAGACTTTCCTGCTCCAGTTAACTTCAAACCACAATCCTCAGCGCTCAGCCTCCTGAGTAGCTAGGATTACAGGCATGAGTCACCAGCACCTGACTCTCTCCAGCTTTTGACATTTATTCTGAGGATGGAAATACTTGTTTGATGTCTGGGTCTTGTGGACCTGGATCTTTTTGCCCAGGTGAAGCTATTTTGAGAAAGTTTCTTTATCTAGGATGTGCTAGGACACAGAGGCTGGTCAATGGAACAGGGATGTGAAGTCCCGAGTAGAGTGACACTTCAGTATTTTTTTCATCTGTATCCTTGAGAGAGATTCCTGATTCTTGGGTCATGAGGACACATAACCCTTAGTTTCTCTGGCTTGTAATTGGAAAATCCCAAACAAACAGACCCTCAAAGAATGTTCCCTAGGAAATATACTTCTCTGCTTGATTCCCTGCTATCCCATGGCTGCCCCTTTTCCTCTCAAAAATAACTCCCATTACTTTATTACTACCCTTTGGGACATGACAAGCTACAATAGGACCTGCATAGGATGTCATAAGATCTTAAGCTCAATAGGAGTGGGTTATTTTGATAGCAAGAAAAAAATTCTGGAGCTTTAGCAGGTAACTTTGCTACAAAAGTTTTGTGTTCCCCAAAGGGAGTGGTATTTGTTAGATACAACAGGTGATGGATATGAGTCATTTTAGTAGAGAAACTTTTCGAAGACCACTACCCCTATCTGTACGAAGAAAATAAAATCTACCTAATGCTTCTCTCTCACTGACATTTCCCTAAGTTAGCTTTCTGTCACTGGAGCAAACTACCCAAGAAAACCAACTTAAAAGAGGAAAGGCTTCATTTGATTCGTGATTTCAGAGATTTCAGTCCATAGTCCTTTGGCTGCATTGTTTAGGGGCCCGTGGTAAGGCAGAACATCATGGTGGGAACCTGAGATTCTCACTTCATAGTATCCAGGAAGAAAAAAAAAAAAAAAAGAAAGAAATCTCCTTAAAGCCATGCCCCCAGTGACCTAACTTCCCTCTACCATCTCCCACCAATACCACAGACTGGTGACCAGAGTTTTAGCATTATAGGCCTTTGAGTAAAACTTAAGATCAAAACCATGGATCTGGGGCTGGGAATGTGGCCTAGTGGCAAGAGTGCTTGCCACCTATTCTTGAAGCCCTAGGTTCGATTCCTCAGCACCACATATATACAAAACGGCCAGAAGTGGCACTGCGGCTCAAGTGGCAGAGTGCTAGCCTTGAGCAAAAAGAAGCCAGGGACAGTGCTCAGGCCCTGAGTCCAAGCCCCAGGACTGGCAAAAAAAAAAAAGCCATGGATCTGGGAATATGGCCTAGTGGTAGAGTGCTTGCCTAGCACACATGAAGCCCTGGGTTTGATTCCTCAGTACTACATAAACAGAAAAAGCCAGAAGTGGCGCTGTGGCTCAAGTGGTAGAGTGATAGCCTTGAGCAAAAGAAGTTCAGAGACATTGCCCAGGCCCATAGTTCAAGGCCCAGGACTGGAAAAAAAAAAAAAAAGACAAAGTTCAAAACCAAAATCGACCAAACTTGTATGTACCCACAAATATACATTTCCTTAACATGCATCAGAGCAAAATGGAACAGGCTCACTCTGAGGAGGCAGAAAGTTCCATGGGAATAAGTGACCATGAGAGCCTCCTTTAGGCCTATGGCTCTCACAGTTTGGTGTGTATAACAGTCCCTAGGAGGCTCTTTCTGTTCTCTGGCATACTTCCAGATCTGAGGGGGAGTTGCAATCTGCAGGTTCTTTTTTTTTTCTTTTCTATTTTTACACATGCAAACAAACTATTTCAACTATATATTCTTACCCATTCCTCCTCCTTTTGGTACCTGCCCTTCAACAGAGCCTATTTACATTCCTATCATTCATGCATTCATTTTTTAGTATGTATTAGTTGCACCAAGGGTTCTCACCATGGTATTTCAGATGGGGATGCATTACATTCTCTTTCCCCATCCCCAGCCTCCTATTGATAAGAGCTTTCATTGTGTTGTCTTCATACATAGTTACAATGTATTTCAAAATGACTCACCTCCATCTTTTTTTTTGCCTCTCACTTTCCTCTCATTCCCCTAAATAGTTGCAGTTAGACTCATATATATATATACATATATATGTACATGTATATATGTTCACGAATATGAATATGTATGTCTTTTAGATCTAGTTACCACCTGAGTGAAAATAGACAGTACTTAGCCTATTTCTGGTACTAGGATAAGAACTTAAGACCTCATAGTTGCTCAGCTAGCACCTACCTCTTCAGGCATGCTTCCAGCCCAACTTTTTGCTAGTTATTTTGGAGATAGTCACACAGCAGTCACACAGATTTTCTGGCCCAGTTGGATCTGAAATTTGATCTTCCAGATTTTAGCCTCTTAAATAGCTAGGATTATGGGCATGAGTCACCCATACCTACCTTGGTATTGGGCTTTTTTTTTTTTGCCAGTCCTGGGGCTTGAACTCAGGGCCTAGGCACTGTCCTTGAGTTTCTTTTGCTCAAGGCTAGCACTCTACCACTTGAGCCACAACACCACTTCTGGCTTTTCTGTTTATGTGGTGCTGAGAAAGTGAATCCAGGGCTTCACGCATGCTAGGCAAGCACTCTACCACTAAGCCACATTCCCAGCCTGGTAATGGGCTTTTTGAGCTTGCTTTATTTCACTCAATATGATGTTCTTCAGTTACATCAATTTCTTGCAAATGACATAGTTTCTTTTTTTAATTCATGTCTGAATAATATTAATTGTATATATGCAACATAACTTCTTTATGCATTCATGTGTTGTTGGGTACCTTGGCCGATTCCATCATTTAGTTATTGTGATGAACAGAGCTGCAACAAACATGAGTATGCAGGTATCCTTCTTGTATATTTTGCACTAATCCAGGTTGATAACTGCTATCTTTGAGGAGTTCAGTTGTGTCCTTCCATGCTGTCCTTGTATCTTTTTGTTGTTGGTGGTGGTTGTGGGGCTTGAACTCAGGGGCTAGTCTCTGTCCTTCAGCTCTTTCACTCAAAGCTAGCTCTCTACCACTTGAGCCTAGGCACCATTTCCAGTTTTTGAGTGACTAATTGGAGATAAGAGTCACAGGCAGACTCTTCTGCCCAGGCTGGCTTTGCCAGCCATTATAACTTGTCTCTTCTTTGCAACTTTTAGTATTCTTTTTTTGGTTGTGGGGCTTGAAGTCAGGGACTAGGCACTGTCCCTGAGCATTTTTGCTCAAGGCTAGCACTCTATCACTTTAAGCCACAGCTCCACTTCTAGTATTCTGGTGGTTAATTGGAGATAAGAGTTGCATAGGGGCTGGGAATATGGCCTAGTGGAAAGAGTGTTTGCCTGCCTCCTTTACATGAAGCCCTAGGTTTAATTCTTCAGCACCACATATATAGAAAAGGCCAGAAGTAGTGCTGTGGCTCAAGTTGGCAGAGTGCTTGCCTTGAGCAAAAGGAAGCCAGGGACAGTGCTCAGGCCCTGAGTCCAAGCCCCAAGACTGGCAAAAAAGAAAAAGAAAAAAGAAAGAGTTGCACAGACTTCCTGCTCTGGCTTTGAACCACAGTCCTCAGATTTCAGCCTCCTAAGTAGCTAGGATTACAGGTGTGAGCCAGTAGCTTCTGGCTCAGTATTCTTTTTTATTCTGTATATTTAGCGTTTTAATTATAATGTGTCTAATAGTATTTCCTCTCATCTTGCTTGTGTGGTGTTCTGTGGTATTCTCATGGATAACTCTTTTTTGAGGCTGGGGAAGTTTTCTGCTATTATGTTTATTGACTAGGGCCTCAATGCCTTTAGTTTCTAGCTCTTCTCCTTCCTTTATACCCACAATTTGTAGACTTAATCTTTTGTCTAAGAGGTCTTGTACATTCCATTTCTATTTTCCTAATTATTTTCAGTGTCATTGTCTTAATTGCTCTGCTTAGTCTTCAACCCCCAATACTCTTATTTTCAACTTGTTCTGTTCTACTAGCCAATCTTTTGAGATTTTTGTTTTGTTTTGTGCCAGTCCTGGGGTTTGAGCTCAGGGCCTAGGCTCTGTCCCTGACCTTTTTGCTTAACACTAGTGCTCTACCACTTAAACCATAGCTCCACTTCTGGCTTTTTTGGGTAGTTTAGTGGAGATAAAAGTCTCACAGATTTTCCTTCACAGGCTGGCTACATATTATAACCCTCAGCTCTCAGTCTCCCAAATAGCTAGAATTATAGGCATGAGCAACTGGCACCTTGCTTTTGAGGTTTTTATTTGTACTATTATGCTTTTTATTTTTAGAATTTCAATTTGATTTTTTTAGGATTTCTATATCTGTTGAATCTTCTTTCATATCTTTTCATATTGCCTTTTTAGTTTCATTCAGCTATTTATAGTCTCCAGTTGTTTCTTTGTATCCTTTTAAAATTATTTATTTATTTATTTATTTATTTATTAAGTCATCCATGGGGCTTGAATTTGGGGTCTGGGCACTATCCTTGAGCTCCATTACTCAATGCTAGTGTTCTACCACTTTGAGCCACAGTGCCACTTTCCATTTTCTGGTGGTTAACTGGAGATAAGACTCTCATAGACTTTCTTGCCCAGGATGGCTTTGAGCTGCATTTCTCAGATTTCAGCCTCCTGAATCTCTAGGATTACAGACCTGAGCCACCAGCACCTGGCATAAATTCATTTATTCTGTGTAAATATCACCTCTTTAATTTCATTGATCACTGATCATTCTTCTCATTGTTTTATTGAATTTCTTGTTTGAGCTTTCTTCTTCTTTATTATTACATCTTTTGTTGTGGAGATTTTGGCTTTTGATGGATACATGTTATCTTGTTTATTCATGAATTCAATTTTTCACTGAGATTTGTACATCCATGGCCAAGTTTGGGTAGAGATTGCAATCTCTTGCATCCTTTTAGTTGGTGACTTCTCACAGATTGCTTTAGGCTGGGTAATAGCTGAATTGTGGAGTACTTTCCTATTACTAGTTTGTAAGGATGTGGCTCAGTTGTCAAAATACTAATATCAATATTCAAGAAGTGTGGGGGACTATTCTTCACACAGGAAGCTTGGCTTACAAACGCTATTACAGTTGATAAACCACAACCTTGTGTTTGTGTCAATCCCTTATGAAAACTAGTCACCACCATGTGCCTACATCTTTAGATGACTATAGAAGCAAAGATGTATCTTTATGCTATAGCAAGACCTTAGTTAACCTGGGAGTAATAGGAAGGAAATAGTGATGATAATGTTAATGAATAATAACTAGCTATTTGGTTATACAGGACAAGAAGAGGGTGGGAGTTAAACTAAATAGGAGAGGTAAATGAGAAAGTGGAATGAGTTGAGTATAGAAAAATCTAGTTAAGGGGCTGGGGATATGGCCTAGTGGCAAGAGTGCTTGCCTCATATACATGAGGCCCTGGGTTCAATTCCCCAGCACCACATATACAGAAAATGGCCAGAAGTGGCGCTGTGGCTCAAGTGGCACAGTGCTAGACTTGAGCAAAGAGAAGCCAGGGACAGTGCTCAGGCCCTGAGTCCAAGCCCCAGGACTGGCCAAAAAATAAAAATAAAAAAATAAATCTAGTTAATGTTGTTTTGATGTTTAGGGGGAGTCAAAGTGAAGATAATTGAATAGAACCAGAGAAATGAAAAACAAGCAAACAATGACAATAAAGAAACCAAAACAAATCTCAAAACAACTAACATGAAACAAAACAATAATGAATACAAAAACTGATTGTCAGTCAATCTAATTACCATGCAAGAGTATAGCTAGTGATGATGGTATGGTGGCCAGGGGTAGGACAATATGAACAACAGGACAGTTCAAGAGCAGTACAAGAGAACAAACTAACAAAAGAAAACAGAGGCCTTTGAGGGACTTATTTCCAACCATAGCAGGGAAAATAGGGCAAATGAAGAGATTATATTTTTACATTAAATCCAATGGTTAGAAAAGCATAAGATTGTTAAAAGAAAGTCTAACTCAAGATCAAGAAAAGATTCCCGGAAAGAGCTGGAAATATTTCAAGTTCACAAAACAGGAAATTTGTTTTCTCAAAATTACCTTCTCAATTTAAATCTTCCTGCTAAATGTAGTGGCTTTCTCATCTGAATTTAATATAAATTCATCATCTTCCCAAGTTCAGCACTTGCGGAATTAAGTTAGAAAGCAGGTTTAAGGAAGGTTTATAGAACAGCCTAATACAGGATTCATTTCTGTCTGGATCACTGCATTAGACCCATAGCTGTTCCATATCTGTAAATGCTACCTTGTGACTCCCGAGTCCTGAGACACAGTGAGTGATTCCATGAAGGAGGGAAGAATGATCATTGGAACTTCCTAGTTCCTGTAGGGAGAGCCTGAGACCTAGCCTACTCGGTCTTTGCTTCTCACTGCCACAGGGTGTCACTGTTGACAGATGATTCTCCACAGTCCTGTGAAACCAAATGGTTCTGTAGTTGACCATCAGGCTTCTCCAAGAGGGCAATCTGCTTCCAAGGGAC
>NW_025960005.1:0-8889 GCF_023159225.1 Perognathus longimembris pacificus | reverse complement strand
CACCCGGTGCACAGGGGGCCGGGTGCTGTGTGCGCTTCCCGAGAGCTTCCCTCTCCCCCTCCCTCCCTTCCCTTCCCTCCTCCCTCCCTTCCCTTCCCTCCTCCCTCCCTCCCCTTCCCTCCTCCCTCCCTTCCCTCCTCCCTCCTTCCCTTCCCTCCTCCCTGCCTTCCCTTCCCTCCTCCCTCCCTTCCCTTCCCTCCTCCCTGCCTTCCCTTCCCTCCTCCCTCCCTTCCCTTCCCTCCTCCCTCCCTTCCCTTCCCTCCTCCCTCCCTTCCCTTCCCTCCTCCCTCCCTTCCCCTCCCTCCTCCCTCCTCCCTTCCCCTCCCTCCTCCCTGCCTTCCCCTCCCTCCTCCCTCCTCCCTCTCTTCCTTTCCCTCCCCCTCCTCCCCCCCTCCCTCCCTCCCCTCCAGCGCCTGGCCCGTCCCTCTGCTCCAGGTGGGGGTGGGGTGGTCCCTCAGGAGCCCTCCCCGGGATGCAGGCAGCTGCAGTCAAGCTGGCCTTGGCCCCCGGGGAGCCCCAGGGAGCTGCCAGCCCCCCCCCACCGGTCCCTTCCTGCAGGGGCAGCAATTCCTAGCCCCCCCATCCCCCCATCCCCCCATCCCCCCATCCCCCCATCCCCCCATCCCCCCCACAGGAGCCTCTGTGATTGGTGTTGAGCCCCACGGGGCCGGCGGTGGAGCACCCCTACCACACACATCCACCTTGGGGGTGTCTTGGGGTCCCACGCTCCCAGTGCGAGGGTGAGCGGCGTGTGGGAGGCTCTGGGAAATGGAGGCAGCGTGGGGCGGAGATGAGCGTGGCGGCCTCTGCGGGAGCGCGCGCTGCAGACACGCCGCCCCGCCCCAGCGGTTCTGCCCCACGGCCCGCGGCCCTCGCTCCCGGCCCCCACCTGGGCAAAGCGGGGCGCGCGGCCCCGGTAGAGGCTGCACACGCGGGCTGCACACGCGGGCTGCACACGCCAGGCTGCACACGCGGGCTGCACACGCGGGCTGCACACGCCAGGCTGCACACGCGGGCTGCACACGCGGGCTGCACACGCCGGGCTGCACACGCCGGGCTGAACACGCCGGGCTGCACACGCGGGTTGCACACGCCGGGCTGCACACGCCGGGCTGAACACGCCGGGCTGCACACGCCGGGCTGCACACGCCGGGCTGCACACACGGGCTGCACACACGGGCTGCACACGCGGGCTGCACACGCAGGCTGCACACGCGGGCTGAACACGCCGGGCTGCACACGCGGGCTGCACACGCCGGGCTGAACACGCCGGGCTGCACACGCGGGCTGCACACGCGGACTGCACACGCGGGCTGCACACGCGGGCTGCACACGCGGACTGCACACGCGGGCTGCACACGCGGGCTGCACACGCGGGCTGCACACGCGGGCTGAACATGCTGGGCTGCACACGCGGGCTGCACACGCCGGGCTGCACACGCGGGCTGCACACACGGGCTGCACACGCGGGCTGCACACACGGGCTGCACACGCCGGGCTGCACACGCGGGCTGCACACGCGGGCTGCACACGCGGGCTGCACATGCGGGCTGAACACGCGGGCTGAACATGCTGGGCTGAACATGCTGGGCTGCACACGCGGGCTGAACACGCCGGGCTGCACACGCCGGGCTGCACACGCGGGCTGCACACGCGGGCTGAACACGCGGGCTGCACACGCCGGGCTGCACACGCGGGCTGCACACGCGGGCTGCACACGCGGGCTGCACACGCGGGCTCTGCTCCGATGGAGGCGCGAGGGGCCTGCGGGCCGACTCCAGCCCGAGGGCCGGCGCCGCTCCCCCGGCCCAGACAGGAGCCGGGCACCGGCCAGCGCCTGCGGCGGCCGGTTCTCTCCTTCCTGCCCCTCAAGGGGGGGGGTCCCCACCATCCGTCCCACCGGGCTTGGGCTCCAGGGCCGGCACTGACGGCGGCCACCTTTCGGGGCCCCCTGCACCCCAGATGTGAGTCAGAACTCTTCGCCTCCCAAACCTCGGCCGCTGCTGAAGCCTCCGGCCCCGGCCCGGCCTCCTCGCCTGAGACGTCAACACGGGGTCCCCGGCCCCCAGCCTCAGGGGACCCGGGCGGTGGGGAGGGAGAGCCGGGACCCCCAGGACCGCGTGGGGGGGGAGGGGAAGGACAGAGTCCACCCCAGGAACGACGAGGCCCCGCCTAGGGACGGTGCGCTGCCCAGATCCATGAGGGAGGCCGGGGAGCGAGCGGGGAGGGCCCGGCGTGGGAGGCCCAGGCGTGCGAGGCCCAGGTGTGCGAGGCCCAGGCGTGGGAGGCCCAGGCGTGCGAGGCCCAGGCGTGGGAGGCCCAGGCGTGCGAGGCCCGGCGTGCGAGGCCCCAGCATGGGAGGCCCAGGCGTTCGAGGCCCGGCGTGCGAGGCCCAGGCGTGCTAGGCCCGGCACCCAGCACCTTCCACGCTCAGGGCGGGTTCGACTCCCTCCCCCTCCGCCCGCCGGAGCCCAGCTCCTCTCCCAAGGGACCCCGGCCCCGGGGAGCCTGCCCCCACCTGGGGCTGGGACGGCCTCGCTGGGTGACCCCCCGCCCCGGCCCCCCCCCCGCCGGCACCCCCTGCTCCGCACCTCCCCCCCAGCCCGCCGCGCCCAGGCCCGGTCCCGGAGCACAGCTGGCTTAAAAAGGAAACGCGGCCGCGCCACGCGCCTTTTATTTTTAGACCCGGTGACTCATTTCTACCCCGGGCCGGGGCTGCTGGAGGCCGGGCCTGGGGGGCCCTGCCGAGGGCGCGGGAGGCCCGGGCTGGGGCTGCTCCCCTCGCGCCCTGGGGCGCGGGAAGGCCGGGTGCAGGGGGCACCTTGCATCTCAGGGGACCCCTCTCCCGGCTCACCCCAGCCCCCCACGGCGCCGCCAGCCGCCCCCACGGTGCCCCGCCCCAGCTTCTTTGCTTCGCACTTGCCTCTGGGGGGGTCTCAGTCACCACGTCACCCCTAGAAGCCGGGCACCGGAGTTCACACCTGTCACCCTAGCTACTCAGGAAGCTGAGGTCTGAGGATCACGGTTCAAAGCCAGCCTGGGCAGGAAAGTCCACCAGACTCTTATCCCCAACTCACTACCGAGAAGCCAGAAATGGCACCGTGTCTCGTGTGGTACAGCGCTGGCCTTGAGCACGAAAGCTCAGGGACGGTGCCCGAGCCCCGAGTTCAAACCCCAGGACCAGCGCAGAAGCAAAACAACACCAAAAAACCCAACCCCTCGCCGCCCGCTCCCCAGCGGTTCGCTCGGCTCGGCAGGCCTTTGGGAGCTGCTTTGCTTTGGTTTTCTGCAGCGCTGGGATTTGAGTCCAGCGTTCACAGTTGGCAGGCGGGTGCTGTGCTGCTGAGCCGGGCCTCCAGCCCTTTGGGCACTGGCTATTTTTCTTCCTTGCTCTTGTGCAGTACTGGGCGCGAATGCCTGCCCTCGTGGTCACCGTTGGTGCTCTACCCCTTGAGCCACGGCTCTACTTCTGGCTTTTTGCTGGTTCACTGGACATAGAGTCTCCTAGACTTCCCTGCCCTGGCTGGCTTTGAACCTTGATCCTCAGCTCTCAGCTTCCTGAGTAGCTAGGAGTGTAGGCGTGAGTCACTGACTCCCGACTTCTTGCACTGATTACTTTGGAAGTGAGGCCTGGCTTCCAGGCTGGGGCACCCTGTACTGGGATCCTAATTTTACACACACACACACACACACACACACACACTCACACCTGGAATTCCACCTGCCAGGGCGGGGGGGGGGAGGGGCGGGAGGACAGCGGGTTCAAGGTCAGCCCCTACAGAAGGAAACGCTCTCCACCAAGTGCTTCCAGGCTGGGGTGTAGCTCAGTGGGACAGCATGAGGCCTGGGATTGGGTCCCCAGCATTTGGGGGGCTGCGGGGAGGGGGGGAAGGAGAAAGCGAAGCTCTTTCGTGCATGTCTTTAATACTTGGCGCGTCTTCCCTTTGCTTCATGCGGCAAAGCACCCACTGTTCCTGAGAGCATCCACCACCGCGTGTCTGGAAACCGGCGGGCCGAGCGGGCGGCGGTGCCCGGAAGCCCGGCTACGAGGCAGAAGGGCCCCGGCCCCGGGCGTGGCCCCGGCGGGCGCCAGGCCCCGAGTTCAAACCCCGGCCCCCTCGAAGGATGGAAAAGCGAGATGGAAGCAGGCGCAGGGACATTCGCCGTTCCGTCTCCGCCGGAAGCTCTGGCGCCGGGGTGTCGCCCTCTCCACGCGGGGCCCCGCCGGCCCCGGGGCTCAGTTTACCCCGGATGCACTGCGGGCCGGGGCTGCCGTCAGCGCCCTCCCGAGGCCGGGCGTCCTGGGGTCCTTCGTGGCCGTGGCCTTCCGCGTGGCAGCCCCCGCGAAGGCCCGCGGGGGGCACCCGGGGCGGGCGGGCCCGGTGGTGGCGTCCGGCACCCCCCGCGTCCCCAGCTCAGGGTCCGGGCGTCGTGGGGCCGCCCCCGGTGCTGCAGAGGGGGTGTCCCCCCTTGGCTGTGGCCTCGCGGGGTGTCCCCCCATACATGCACGTGTGCTCTCTGCCAGGGCCCGTGGCCTACGTGGCCTCGTTCTCCAGGTCCTGCTTGTCCCAAGGTCCTGGGGCTCGGGGTTCCGTGTGCGAATCTGGGGGTGCCTCCCATAACAAGCCTTATCTGTAGCTGCCGCCCGAGCTGCCCGGTGCCCCCCCCCATCACTGCACTGACGGCCGTGGCTGCACTGGCCAGGCCACGGGTTTGTGGAGGGTGTGGGAAGGGTCTGGGGTTCGAGCCCCGCCTCTCCCGCCGGCGGACAGGCACTCCGCCGCTCAGGCCACGCCCCCTGCCTCGATGGGCCGGTTTTCCTGGGAGTCTCACCCAGCCCCAGAGGGCACAGGACTCCAGCCCTCCGACCCGGGCGCCTGGACGAAGCCGCCCAAGGCAGCCTGGGGACCCGGCGGGACGATGGCGGCCCCGGGGGCGCAGACCCCCCCCTCCCCGCTCCGATGCCCGGGGGGACGATGGCAGCCCGGGGGCGCAGACCCCCCCCTCCCCGCTCTGGACGCCCGGCGGGACAATGGCAGCCCCGGGGGCGCTGCGGAGCGTGCACAGACGGGCTCGGGCTGCTCGCCCAGAGCAGGGTGGGGCCCTGGCCACCGCCGTCCGTGCAGACCTCGCCTCGACCCACGGTGAGCCGGCTCCGGCTGGGGATGGGCCCCCCGGAACCCCAGCGCACCCCTGCCCCTTCCTGCAACGGCAGCACAGAGCCTGGGTGCCAGGGCCCAGGGCGCCCAGGAGCCGGGCCGCGGGGCACAGCCCGGCCATCTGCACGGGCCCCGCCTGCCTGAGGCCCCTCCCCCTGCCCCTCCCCCTCCCTCTCCCCTTCCCCTCCCCCCGCACCCCCTCTCCCTCCCCATCCCCCTCACCCCCTTCCCCTCGTCCCCTCTCCCTTGTCCCCCTCTCCCTTCCCATTCCCCTCACCCCCTCACCCCCTTCCCCTCATCCCCTCTCCCTTGTCCCCCTCCCCCTCCCCCTGCCCCCTCCCCCCCTTCGGTCTGCCCATGCAGGCTGCGGGGCTGGTGGAACACAGCGCGAGGATTCTGGGGTGGCCCTCAGGGTCCGGGGGGGAGGGGGGCAGGGCGCTCCTCGCCGTGTCCGTGCCGGGACAGCTTGGGCTCCCGCCCCCCAGGCCCCCCCCCTGGCCCGGCCGCTAGTCCTCCTTGCCCCGCTTGCTGCGCGCGCCAGGCCGCGGCCCCGCCAGCCTCCGGCCGATGCGCGCGTGCAGACAGAACCACAGCGCGAAGCGCAGCAGCAGCACCGCCGCCAGCAGCCCCGCCAGGGGGTCGGGGCCCATGCCGCCCGCCCACGCCGGCCCCCCGCCCCCGCTGACCCCCCGCGCCCACGCCCCCCCCGCCCACACCCCCCCCGCGCCCACGCGCCCCCCGGGAGCCTCCCTGCCTGCCCGGGGCGCGCGCTCGCCGCCGGCCGCAATGCCAGCTTTGTGCGGGGGCCCCGGGGATGGGGTGCGGCGGGGTGTCACCCCCAGCCCCGGCGGTGGCGGCCGCTGGGCTCTCGGTGCTGCCGGGCGCAGTCGGCTCTTTCCGTCCCCGGTCAGCCGGGGCTGCTGGAGGCCGCGCGGTTCCTGTCCCGGGCTCCGCGGGCTCGGCGGGGGACCCTGCGGGGACCCCGGGGGGGGGGGCTGAGCAAGGGAAAGGCCACGCGGGGGACAGGGCCCGCCCAGGCGCGGCGCCGGGGGCAGCTGGGGTGGGGCAGCTCAGGGGCCCCGGGGGTCCACCTTAGCCCCCCGAAGGCACAGGCCGGCCCCGCACCCACCCCACTGGGGCCAAGACAGGGCCGCCGCCCCTCACGGGTGGGACACAGCAGCTGGTCCCCCCGTCCTCTCCCGGGCCCTCCTGCCCCCCCGGTCACCCCAGTCCATCGGCCTCCTCCTGGCCCCCCCCCCGGCCCCCACGCCCAGAGCCGGCTCACCTGCACCCCACACCCGGCTCCGCGTCGGGGGCCTCGGCTCCTCTCAGGGCCTGCGGAGGATGACAGGGGGCGGTCACCCGGCGGTCACCCGGCGGTCACCCCCCACAGCACCCCTGCCTCTTCTGTGTGTGTCCTCACACGTGGGTGCAAGCATTTGTGCACATGTTCTGACTACGCGCACACTGAGGGGCCCCCGGGGCCTCCAGGACACCACCCCTCACCCGCCAGCGCCGGGACCTGTCCCCCAGCTGCTTCTACAGACTGATCTTCTCCGGCCTTTCTAGAAGGTTCTGCAGAGAGGGTCATAAAGGACACACACAGGACCCGAGTGGCGGTGACTGTGGGGGACTTCGTGGCAACCCGGCCCCGCCGGGCACAGCTAAGGCTCGGGCCAGGGCCGTCCTCACCCCCCCACCCCCCCGCGCCCCCCCACCCGCTCCCCTGGGGCTCCCCCGCAGCTCCACCCCCAGCCGGGACACCCAAGCCACCCCATAGCCGCCCACCCCACCCCCCCATCCGGGCCCAGACACCCGTGTCCGTCCACACCTGGAACACGAGAGAGAATGCAGATTCCAGGAGCCCATCCCAGCCACGCGCCAGAAGGAAGCTTCCAGAAGGTTCCGGGAGCTCCTGCCCCCTCCCCGGGCGGACCCCGCGGAAGGCAGGGTGGGCGTCCTCGGGGCGCTGCCCGGGCGAGGGTCCGGCCGCCGGCAGGTGCAGCCCAGGGCGTTTGGCAGGCGAGTGGGGAGATATTTAAAGTCAATAGCCCCGGCCCGTCACGGGGAGGAGCCCGCCCGGCACCGGCCGCCGCCGGCGAGGACAAGGTCGGCCCACCCTTCCCCAGAGGGCGCGGGCGGCGGTGGCTGCAGGCTGGGCCCCGACGGGAACTGGGCCTGCTGTCGCCCTGCGGGGCTGAGGACCTGGGAAAGCCGGGGCAGGGGTGGCCGCCATGAGAACCGGCGCTGCGGCCGGCGTGACGGGCGTGCTCCACCGCGCCCAGCCTCCTCCGTGGAGATGAGGTCTCCAGAACCTCCCGCTGGGGCTAGCCTCGAACCACCCCCCCCCCCCCCGTCTCGCTCGGCCTCCCCGCAGTGACCCAGGGTGGACCGCGGGGAAGTGGATGTCCTGACTTCTGCCGAGATGGGCAGTGAGAGGGTGCAGAGCCCCCCGAGTCTCTGGCGGGGAGCCCCCAGGAAGTCTGAGGCCCACGGACGTTTTCCCACATCTCCAGACCCGGCCCTAGCCAGGCGCGGCGGTGCCCGCTGGTGACGGCGGCCCCCCGGGGGGCCGCCTGGGCTGCGCAGGGAGCCCCCCGCCTGCAAATCAGCAGACCCAAGTGCACCCCAGACGGCCCCCCCCCACTCACCGGCGGAAATCAGCTTCCTTTCTTCCTGCACCACAAAGGCAGACTCAAATCTCCAGCCGTGGAGGGCGTCCTGAGGAGGGGGTCCCCGGGACCCCACGTGGGCGGCAGGCAGCCCCCCCCCCCCCCAGAGCCGCGGGTGCCGCCGCCTCCCGGATCAAAGGCCGCTGGGGACCAGAATGAAATTCCAGAGGAAGCAGCCAGGTCCCGGGCTGCGGATTAGGGCTGACAAAGAGGGCGGCCGCGGCCCCGCCACCTTGCCAGAGTTCTTCACAACCTCCCTGCCGCCCCCCCCCCCCCGGGAGGGGGGGCGCTCAGTGAGCCCCTGGGCACCCTTGGACTGGGGTGCCAGCCCCACCTTTCCAAAGCAAAGCGGGATTTTTAGGGAGCCTCAGCAGACATTTCCCCAGGGCCAGGATGGGGGGGTGGGGGGGTCCCCTGGTGTCTGAGGCCGCTCCACACACTAGGCCGGGAACCCTGGGCCACAGACGGGCGGGGGGGGGAGGGGGGCCCACCTCGTGCCCTAAGCCTCTGGGTTTGGGGGGGCTCTGGGGGCCACCTGCCCCTGGCCACCTGAAAGGCGCTGGGCGGGGAGGCGGCCGGGCCCTTGGAACGCTGGCGGGCGGCGGGCGGGAGTTGGAATTCATTAATGTCCTCCGCCCTGAAACAATGCGGTTTTTATCAATGAACCCAGACGCCTTTCACAGCCCACAAGGCTTTCAAAGAGTTCAAGGGCAGAGGTTTGCGCGGCTGGGGGAGCCTTTGAAGGCTGGGGCTCCCCTCCCCTCGGGGGCTGCCATGCTGTATCTGCTCTGCCCAGAGGCCTGAGAGTGTGGGGCCCCTTCCTTTGTCCCCAGAGGAGGCGCAGGGGGGCAGAGGAGGCGCGGGGGGGCAGAGGAGGCGCAGGGGGGCAGAGGAGGCGCAGGGGCGCAGAGGAGGCGCGGGGGGGGGGCACAGGAGGCGCAGGGGGGCAGAGGAGGCCCAGGGGGGCAGAGGAGGCGCAGGGGGGCAGAGGAGGCGCGGGGGGGGCACAGGAGGCGCGGGGGGGCAGAGGAGGCGCAGGGGGGCAGAGGAGGCGCGGG